>NC_084625.1:23572480-23789980 GCF_033978795.1 Nerophis ophidion | reverse complement strand
TTACATTTGGGAAGCAACAAAATGACGCAGTGGGCCACATTTGATTTATTTTCAACAAATTATATCCCAGGTGCCCTCTACAAATAGGTTTTTCTTCATGATTTGTCATGTTTTGCAAGCAATCTCACTCAAATTTGACAGAAATGCTTTTGCCAGCCCCGTAAAGGCGCGTATCAAATTTTATGGATCTGATGGAAGATTTCTTATGGAAAACAATGCGGCGTCAAAAAAATAATAGCACACACGGTACGGCATGTAATTGTATGGTATATTGAATGTGCTCAAAACTGACTTTTAGGCACTGAAACCCACTATTTCTTACTTTTTTTTTTTTTTTTTAGTTTATTTCGAACATGAACACACTTGCAGTATAATACATCACACAATTTCATTTCACTTCTCTTTACATTCTGTCCGAAAAGTAGTAGGAAGAAGCAAAGCTTTTTTAATCATCCCCCTTTCCCACTTCAGAGCGTTTACAAATACCTACGTTCATTTACTGTCTTCTTTTTGGAACACAATTACATCAGTGAGTAATTATTACAGCAGTTCTTGTAATTAATATTTATGTCATTCATGATAAACATACTATCCATTATATCCCTTTTTCAATAATGTTGAAGGTATTTCTCATAATTCTTCTTCTTTGAACTTTGTAAGCGCTATCAATTTGAACAACCTCTTAAACTGGATCATATCAGTACATTTTTTAACTTCTTTACTTAATCCATTCCATAGTTTAATTCCACATGCAGATATGCTGAAGGTTTTTAGTAAAAGTGTTGAACGGGCATACAAATGTTTTAAGTTAGTTTTTTCTCTAAGGTTATATTTATCGTCTTTAGTTGAGAAAAAATGTTTTACATTCTTGGGTATCAGGTTATAGTTTGCTTTTGTACATAGTTTTAGCTGTTTGCAATTTTACCAAATCATTGAACTTCAATATTTTTGACTCAATAAATAAATGTTTTTATGTTCTCTATATCTAACATTTTGTATCAGTCTAACTGATCTTTTTTGTAACACGGTTACATTTGTAGTCCATCCATCCATCCATTTTCTACTGCTTGTCCCTTTTGAGGACGCGGGGGGTGCTGGAGCCTATCTCAGATGCATTCAGGCGGGAGGCGGGTGCCCATATTTCTACACAATAACTCAGATATGGTAACACGAGCGAGCAGTAGAGAACATGAAGTAATTTTTGGTCCAGGTCATATTTTGCTTGGTTCATTATTGAAATGTTTCTTTCCACCTTATGTTGTATATTTTTAATATGAGATTTCCAGTTCATTTTATCAGCTATTATTACTCCCAAAAATTTAGTTTATTTTACCCTTTCAATGTCTACTTCGTTTACCGTATTTTTCGGAGTATAAATCGCTCCGGAGTATAAGTCGCACCTGCCGAAAATGCATAATAAAGAAGGAAAAAAACATATATAAGTCGCACTTCCTACTCGCATTAAGTGAATGTTATATGAGGCATAAATAACCAAATGAGAAGGTGCCTGGTATGTTAACGTAACATATTATGGTAAGAGTCATTCAAATAACTATAACATATAGAACATGCTATACGTTTTCCAAACAATGTCACTCCTAATCGCTAAATCCCATGAAATCTTATACGTCTAGTCTCTTACGTGAATGAGCTAAATAACATTATTTGATATTTTACGGTAATGTGTTAATAATTTCAGTCGCACCCTTGGCCAAACTATGAAAAAAACTGCGACTTATAGTCCGGAAAATACGGTGTTTGTATTTGTGTACGATGCTCTAAATTGCTATTAACCAAGGTTTTTTTTTTTAATAGATTAAATTATAAGCAATTCAAACAGAATATACTTTCCTTGTTTGGGATTTTTAAGAGCAATCGTATTCACTGTAAAAACAACAAGCGTAGATTTTACAGTAAAATAAATCGCAGGAATTTTAATGCAAAAATAACAGTGGTACGGTTTTTAAATTTTTCAATAGAATTCTGGAGACTGAGCTGCCATTTTTTTGTATTGTGAAAGCATACATTTTTGTGTGTTTAAATATGTTTATCGTCTTCTGTTTTTTTTTGTAAGAGTGTTTATTTAAGGTGTCATATTAGGTTCTAGCATGCCCCGCGACCCGAAAGTGATAAGCGGTAGGATGGATGGGATTATATTTTTTTTCTATATTCAAACCACTTCCATGTGGGGGGGATCCATTTTTCTTTCTTTTTTTTTTTTTTCTTTGTTATGAAAAAGGGGACGTTTTTGTCATGAAAAAGGGACGTTTTTTGGTTTGTGCACTAATTGTAAGTGTATATTGTGTTTTTTATTTTGATTTAATAAAAAAAAAAAAAATAATAAAAATAAGTTTTGTTTTTTTGGGGGGGGGAAATAAAAATGAATTAAAAATTCTTCTGCGGCCCGGTGGTTGGGGACCACTGGTCTACAAGACATGGGATGGTGTTTTTTTGGTCAAAATGTTGCATAGATTATGTTTTATGTTTTTATTTTCAAGCCACTTTCTTAATGTCACTACAAAATGTGTCGTTTTGTAGACGGCCGTAAGTTACGTGCCAAAGCCCTCTTCCAGACCAAGCCTCCTTCAACTGCGTCTTCTCTCCGTCAGCCATGTTGTAGTTTTTAGTGCTTCCATATGGAGTCTACTGACAGATATAAGTTAGAACTATACACTACTTTACCCGATAGCAGAGGATTTCAGCATGCATGTGCATGTACAAACCAGTCTGCCCACAACAAGAAAAAAAAAAGCAATTTATTGACTCCAACTTTGGACTACAACTGGATGAAAATGGCTGACTCAGGCAAAGGTTTTTGTGTAAACCTTGACATATATGGAGATAAATACTGACGTAACTAAAGTCTCAAATTCGAAACGGCTCGTTTTGAGAAAGTCTGATAAAAATAATTGTTTAATAGATATCTCTGCCATGCCTTCATGATTTGATTTTATATTTTGGGGACTTATTGTGGTCCCAAATACACCAAAACTGTCACCAACAGGTTTTGCATAATAGGACCCCTTTAATGATGAAGGCAAACTAGGGTTGTTTGTAATGGAGAAAGACAATAATGTATTCATGTTAGAACTTAAGCTAGTGATTAGCGCGCCAGCTGCTTCTTCCAAGTGCGTAATAAGACACGGTTTTACGATAATTAGAATTTGAATACTATCCGTCAGAAATAATCACAGTTTATTTATAACGGTAATCGCTACAGTACATCTCTAAATGTTCACCCTTTTCTATGCAGCGGTTTTTCAAGTTCTTAATTTTTGGGCTTCCTTCGGCTGGATGACGCCAACAATTTGAAATTGAATCTCTGGAAAGACTCCAGAGACAAAGTGGGGTTTTCAAAACAACCCGGTTTGAAGGGGCTCCACCTCGGCCCACCGCCCTCATCTCGACGTCCCACCACTGTTTATTTAGGCAGCAGCAGGCGTCGAGGGTGCGTGGAAAAGACAACTTTGCTGCACGATGCTCACCTGGTGCATGTTTTTTTGTGAGAGAAAATGCAGAATTCTGTTTCCTGAACCCCCCCCCCCCCCCTTTCCCTACACTTTGTTTGGCCTCATTGTTTGAATTCCGTAACTGTTCAAGCACAGATCGGAATGAAGGAGCTTGGAAGAACTCTCCCTTTGTTACCCACATCCTGTGTTTGACCCCAAGGTTTAATCACCGCCTCCCTGCCATACCTGCGGTGGGAACGGAGTGGGGGGGATAGATGCTGGGGGTCACTGAGCGGGGCGGTAAATGGCAGCTTTTATCGGTCGGCATTGAGGAGCTGCGAACAATGGATGAGGCTTTTTCACATAGCATTAGCCTGCTGGAGGAATCCTGCGATGACGGCTGTGTTATCGCACACCTGACTGATCGAAATTAGACAAAGGCCAGACATGAATTTATTAGGAAATCGGGGGAGGGAATAACGACAGGAAACGGGACAAATAGGCTCAGTGTTTTGTTGACACGCATTGGTGATTAACCTTCGCTTTGGTCTCGGCGCTCCTGCAGTCGCCACACTCTGGACAGGAAGAGTCGGGCCGTCATCGCTTGATTGCTTGATGACAGATGCCAGGAGAACAAAGAGGGCTCTGATAGCTTCCTCCCCGCTGAAAAGTTTTGAGCAGACGAGTGGAAAGACGGAGTGCCAGAGACGGGAGAAGAGGTGGACCGATTCATTCAAGGATTACTTGCTTTTTCCTCGTTCCTCTGCATTGTTGCGCAAAGGAGCTCACAGAAAGTAGTCAAGCGATTGTACAGTAGGAACATCTGGTCTAGGTTAACGGTGATTGTAGGTTTTAGAGAGACTCGCTTGGCGAAAGGGGGGTTCATGGATGGAAAAGAGACGTTCAAAAGGGTCTGAGAAAGTCCGCCATTGTTGAGGCTGCTTTTGTGGTACTTTTATTTGAATCCAGGGAGGCATTACCTCCTTCAGGGTCCAGCCGACGTTTCACTGAAGCTATCAGTCAGAAAAACTCCCGGCATACAACTGTACTTAACTGGCCTCAACCTGCAGGCAGCCATCCATCCCTAACTCTAGGGTGTTTACGAGGCCTTCAGAAGTGGCTCCTAATGAGTATGCGTAAGGGGTTACTGTACGACATTACTCACGACCACCTCCTGCATTTGCACGGTGCAGAGGTTTATGCTAGGCCCAGCAGGGATGTGTAACTATGGGCATCGGAGGGCCCCTCTATTGCTGACAACATTGGTACTTATTCCATAGGTCTGGATCCAAAAAGGATTTCTTAATGTAACATCCTCCTATTTCCCTCCAAAACACATACAGTGGGGCAAAAAAGTATTTAGTCAGCCACCGATTGCGCAAGTTCTCCCACTTAAAATGATGACAGAGGTCTGTATTTTTCATCATAGGTACACTTCAACTGTGAAAGACAGAATGTGGAAAAAAATCTAGGAATTCACATTGTAGGAATTTTAAAGAATTTATTGGGCCCTGCCATGAGGTGGCGACTTGTCCAGGGTGTACCCTGCCTTCCGCCCGATTGTAGCTGAGATAGGCGCCAGCGCCCCCCGCGACCCCGAAAGGGAATAAGCGGTAGTAAATGAATGGATGGATATTTGTAAATTATGGTGGAAAATAAGTATTTGGTCAACCATTCAAAGCTCTCACTGATGGAAGGAGGTTTTGGCTCAAAATCCCACGATACATGGCCCTATTCATTCTTTCCTTAACACGGATCAATCGTCCTGTCCCCTTAGCAGAAAAACAGCCCCAAAGCATGATGTTTCCACCCCCATGCTTCACAGTAGGTTTGGTGTTCTTGGGATGCAACTCAGTATTCTTCTTCCTCCAAACACGACGAGTTGAGTTTATGCCAGAAAGTTATCTTTTGGTTTCATCTGACCACATGACATTCTCCCAATCCTCTGCTGTATCATCCATGTATCTATTTTGGTATAAACTCAACTGGTCGTGTTTGGAGGAAGAAGAATACTGAGTTGCATCCCAAGAACACCACACCTACTGTGAAGCATGGGGGTGGAAACATCATGCTTTGGTGCTGTTTTTCTGCTAAGGGGACAGGACGATTGATCCGTGTTAAGGAAAGAATGAATAGGGCCATGTATCGTGAGATTTTGAGCCAAAACCTCCTTCCATCAGTGAGATCTTTGAATGGTTGACAAATACTTATTTTCCACCATAATTTACAAATAAATTCTTTAAAATCCTACAATGTGAATTCCTGCATTTTTTTCCTACATTCTGTCTCTCACAGTTAAAGTGTACCTATGATGAAAATTACAGACCTCTGTCATCATTTTAAGTGGGAGAACTTTCACAATCAGTGGCTGACTAAATACTTTTTTGCCCCACTGTACAGTTGTGATTGTAGGCTTGTTTTCTAACGAATTTCACTATTTTGAAACACCCACTTTCAGTTCCAAAATGTGGGAGCCAGCTGCTGTCACAGAAATCTGGAGGCATTTTCTTTTTACTTAGTATGTCTTTTGGTAGCAACACCATCCCAAATTTAAGCTATTTTCACACAGAATTTTAAGGAATCGGCAAATATGGCTGCCTGTTTGTAGCAACACAACTAATGTAGGGGTCAGCCTGCATATATTTCCAAATGATGGCAATAAGAGGAAAATAATGACCTTTCCAGTCAAATTCATTCCTGCGAATTTGGACGGACCAAGCAATAGGAGTGTAATTTGCATCGATCGTTTTATGGATGCTGACTTTGAAGATGAAGCGTTTTGGTCGGAGTCAGGCTAGAAAAACATTTCGGGAGCACCCTTTAAGGGAGGAAGACTGAGTCATAACCTGTGGAAAAACTGAGAAAAATAAAGTCGACCCAGCGGGCGCTCAAAAACAAATGTAAAATTAATTTTGCATCTTTTAGTCATGTTTTCCTCAAAATGCTTGAGAAAATGCTGAAAGAGTATGAGCAAAGACGGACTGTGCTGTCTATGAAAATCCAATTAATGCAATCCACTGTATTTGTATATCACATTTAAACAACATAAATGTTTTCAAAGTGCTGCACAACAATATTAAAAACAATATTCAAATACTATCCTTAGCTCCACCAATAACTGAATAAAAAATAAAACCAATATAAAAAGAAATATGATTAAAAACGATTTTAAAGGGTGAAACCAATTAAAACAATAAATAGATTTTAAAAAACACAGAGGACCACATAATTAACATAGTGTTAAAAGCTAAAGAATAAAAGTGGGTCTTAAGAAGAAAAAGAAGATGGTAGAACAGGGAAGTCCCATAATTATTATTTTATATATTTTATACATTAAACTAATTGATATTATGAGAAATGACTGCCAGATTCAGGTGCAAAAAATACATAGTGACCTTGTTAGTGAAATTTGGGTCATCTGAATGCTATGGGTCCTTTCACCTTTTCTTTCATTTTACTGTTGACGTCTACATAGCCTAAGAATCATTCTGACTTACTCAGCAGATTTGATGCTAGGATACATCAGTGAATGAAACACATTACTCAGATTAGTGCCAGACGAATTGTCTTGTGATCAGGTCTGCTTCATTAGTGGCTAATTACTGAATGATTGTGACATTCCTGTTCTACAACAAGTGGCAGGGGGTCTCTAAATGGAGGCTTTACGAC
The DNA here is from genome assembly GCF_033978795.1 of Nerophis ophidion. NCBI lineage: Eukaryota > Metazoa > Chordata > Actinopteri > Syngnathiformes > Syngnathidae > Nerophis > Nerophis ophidion. The sequence goes on along the minus strand of NC_084625.1, from coordinate 23,782,862 downwards.
GTACTTAACTCTTGTTGGTAAAACCATTAACTATTATTTTGGAAGTTTTAAGCTCACTCTTCTACTCTTTTTACTTCTAAAGTGTGACATTTCGGCAAGACGTGCGCCGCTGCAGAGTTGCCTGTGCTATTTCTTTTTATACATATATATATATATATATATATATATATATATATATATATATATATATATATATATATATATATATATATATATAAAACCTCAACTTTTTACCTAAAAGGTGGGATTAACTTGCAATTTGCCTACACAGACAAATGTCCTTGTTATCATAGGTGTGTTTGACCATGAAATTCAGGGACCGACCAGCAATTGTTTGTAAAAATTCAACCATGATTAGTTTTAAAGCATGGCGAGTTACCCATTAGTCATTGCTCCTTTGTTAATTGGTTATGAAACATTGAGAATACAATTGTAAGAATAATGATAAAGTTTTCTATTGCATTAAAAATGTGGTAGTCTAAAAAAACATGTTTGCTGGTGGTATCCCAAACATTTTTTTTTTTTGTTAAAGAAATCATATTTGTAATGATTTTTAAACGATTAAAAAAAAGTTTTTAATTCATTTTTTTTTTTTGACTCAGGCAAGTCATATTGTTGATGTAGATGCAGATATCTGCTGTACAGATTTATGTAAGAAAAGAAAAATGTGGGATATGTCTCTTGTTGCCGTAATTATATTTGACTTCATTAAAGGTTTGGGTAGAATTTTATTAAACATAAACAGTTTTCTTTTAAGTAATATAGACTTTTATCATAGCTAATTATCTATTTTATTCAGGAATGTAGTTAATCATAGAGCTGTCACCCAATGTTGTCAAAAAGTATTGATTTTAAATAGAGAATATATATATCTGTATCCCATTTGGTAGTCCTTCTTGTGGATCACTCCATGTGAGTAATAGGGTTTCCTCTCCTCCATTTCCACCTCTCTACCTTATCGGATGCAGGGAGCCCCATAGAAGAAGGGAAAAGGGGTCACGGGGTCAAAGTCTTTTCCTCTTTGGATCTTCCCGCGGAGAGGCTTGGCGAGAGAACGGCTGCACAAGAGCAGGGGTTGGTGGGGGTCAAGATTTTAATTCTGTTAAAAGAACAGCTGGTTTGAGTTTCTCCTCACCTCGCTACCCCCTTGCCCCCCTCTCTTTCCTTCGCCCCACAAATCCAGGGAGATGAAAAATTTGTTCGGAGGAGAACCAGTAAAATAAAAAAAAGTTTACGGTCCAAAGCCCTTCCTCTTACCTTGCTCTAGCTTTAGCAAGGAATGCAATAACGTCAGCACAGGCACTCAGATTGATGACTTAAACAAGGAAGTGTTTGGGTGTTCCATCAGCCGGCTGGAACTTAATTAAAAAGTGTGAAAAGTCAGCAGGAAATTATTCCCTTTCCGGATTATGTGCAATATGAATATTGTTCACGTAACTTTAAACAGGTGAATCAATGAAGCATTCAAAAAGCACAATGTGATAATGGTCATTGTTCTCCAAGTTCACAAAGTGGCGTTCAAGTGCATCACATTTTCACAATTGCACAATTAACATATGAATTGTATTATTATTCATTTTGTGGTACATATAAATACCATTTTCAAATGTGCTTAACAAACTTACATCAAAGTACAATACATGTTTACACTTAGACAATTTGACCTGTCTGAAAAGAAGTACTGTCGGTTGAAGCAGAGTAAAACACAAGTTGTACACCATTAAACATGTCTGAAAAGTAGTAGGTAGAAGCAGAGTTTAGCACGAGTTACATTGAAGTGCATTTCATGTTTACACTTGTACTATTTAGCCTGTGTGAAAAGGAGTAGGTAGAAGCAGAGTTGATTGCAAGATGTACTAAACAAAAATATAAATGCAACACTTGTGTTTTTGCCCCCATTTTTTATGAGTTGAATTCAAAGATCTACAACTTTAACTATACGCCTATTCTCCTCAAATATTGTTCAGAAATACACTACATTGCCAAAAGTATTTGGCCACCAATCAAAATGATGAGAATCAGGTGTCCTAATCACTTTGCCTGGTGTATAATATCAAGAATTTAGGCATGGAGAAAGAATGGGCCGCTCTCAGTGATTTCCAGCCTGGAACTGTCATAGGATGCTACCTGTGCAACATATCCAGTCGTGAGATTTCCTCCAAAATATTCCAAAGTCAACTTTATTATAAGAAAAGTGAAGAGTTTGGGAACAAGAGCAACAAAGCTACAAAGTAGTATGCCACGTAAACTGACAGAGAGGGGTCAGCGGATGCTGAAGCGCATAGTGCAAAGACTTTCTGCACAGTCAGTTGCTACAGAGCTCCAAAAGTCATGTGACCTTCCAATTAGCCCACGTACAGTACGCAGAGAGCTTCATGGAATGGGATTCCATGGCCGAGCAGCTTTATCTAAGCCATACATTGCCCAGTCCAATACAAAGCGTCGGATGCACTAGTGTAAAGCGGTCTCCACTGCTCGAGAGTCCAGTGGCGAAGCCTTCTCTGGACGAGTCTGGGTTTGGAGGTTTCCAGGACAATGCTACATTTCGGACTGCATTGTGCCGAGTGTGAAATTTGGTGGGGGAGGAATTATGGTTTGTGGTTGTTTTTCCGGAGTTGGGCTTGGCCCCATAGTTCCAGTGAAAGGGACTTTGAATGCTCCAGGAGACCAAAACAGTTTGGACAATTCCATGGGATGGCACTTCAAGTTCATAAATGAATATAGGCAGGTGGGCAAAACTTTTTGGCAATGTAGTGTATATCTAAATCTGTGTTACAGAGCATTTCTTCTTTGACAAGATAATCCAACGCACCTCACAGGTGTGACATATTAAGAAGCTGATTTAACAGTGTAATTTTTGCACAGGTGTGCCTCAAGCTGCCCACTATAAAAGGCCATGCTGAAATGTGCAGTTTTGCTTCATTGTGGGTCTATCGAGGGGTTAGAAAAGGAGTCATTATCTGGTGTGACCACCATTTGCCTCAAACAGTGCAACACATCTCCTTCACATAGAGTTAATCAGGTTGTTGATTGTAGCCTGTGGAATGTTGGTCCACTTCTCTTCAATGTCTGTGCCAAGTTGCTGGATATTGGCAGGAACTGGAACATGCCGTCGTATACGCCGATCCACAGCATCCCAAACATGCTCAATAGGTGACATTTTCGGTGAGTATGCTGGCCGTCCAAGAACTGTGAGGTTCTCAACTTTGTGAGAATTATGTACAGGTCCTTGCAACATGGGACCGTGCATTGTCAAGCTGCAACATGAGGTGATGGTCTTGGGTGAATGGCACAACAATGGGCCTCACGGTATCATTGTGCATTTAAAATGCCATAGTAAAAAATTGCACTTGCATTTGCCTGCCCATGCATTAACCCCATTCCCACTATGGGCCACCTGTGGTTATGTGTGGTCTTCGGTTAAGAAGCCGGTTGGACGTACTGCTAAATTCTCTGAAGCGCCTTTGGAAATGACTTATGGTAGAGAAATGAAAATTACCTTTGTTTAGAGTGTCCGCCCTGAGATCGGTAGGTTGTGAGATCAAACCACGGCCGAGTCATACCGAAGACTATAAAAATGGTACCCATTACTTCCCTGCTTGGCACTCAGCACCAAGGGTTGAATTGGGGGTTAAATGACAAAAAATGATTCCCGGGCACGGCCACCGCTGCTGCCCACTGCTCCCCTCACCTCCCAGGAGGTGATCAAGGGTGATGGGTCAAATGCAGAGAATAATTTCGCCACACCAGTTGTTACTTTTAACTTTAACATTTACAGGCAACAGCTCTGGTAATCATTCCTGCAGTCACCAAGCCAACTGCACACTCCCGCAAAACTTGCGACATCTGTGGCATTGTGCTGTGTGATAAAACTGCACATTCCAGAGCGGCCTATTATTGTGGGCAGCTTGATGCACACCTGTGTAATAATCATGCTGTTCAATCAGCATCTTGATATGCCACACATGTGAGGTGGGATTGATTATCTTGGCACAAAAGGAACACGGATTTAGACAGAATTGTGAACAATATTTGAGAGGAATAGGTGTTTCTTTTACATAGTAAAAGTTTTAGATGTTTGAGTTGAACTCATGAAAAATGGGAGCAAAAACAAAAGTGTTGCATTTATATTTTTGTTCAGTGTATATTGAACCATGTTTGCACTGACACAAGTCTACATGTACAAAAAGCAGTAGGTTAGAGATGTCCGATAAAATCGAACTGCTGATATTATCGGGCGATAAATGCTGTAAAATGTAATATCGGAAATTAGTGGAATTGTTTCACAATTGTCGGTATCGGTTTCAAAAAGTAAAATGTATTACTTTTTAAAACGCCGCTGTGTACACGGACGTAGGGAAAAGTACAGAGCGCCAATAAACCTTAAAGGCACTGCCTTTGCGTGCCGGCCCAGTCCCATCTACGGCTTTTCTCACACAAGTGAATGCAAGCACACTTGGTCAACAGCCATGCAGGTCACACTGAGGATGGCCGTATAGACAACCATAACACTGTTAGAAATATGCGCCACACTGTGAACCCACACCAAACAAGAATGACAAACACATTTCGGAAGAACATTCGCACTGTAACACAACATAAACACAACAGAACAAATACCCAGAAGCCCTTGCAGCAATAACTCTTCCGGGATGCTACAATAAACACCCCCACCACCAAACCCCACCCCCTCAACCCCACTCGCCTCAACCTTCTCATGCTCTCTCAGGGAGAGCATGTCCCAAATTCCAAGCTGCTGTTTTGAGGCATGTTTAAAAAAAAAATGCACTTTGTGACTTCAATAATAAATATGGCAATTTTTTCCATAACTTCAGTTGATTTATTTTGGAAAACATTGTTTAATGCATCCAGCGGGGCATCACAACAAAGTTAGGCATAATAATGTGTTAATTCCACGATTGTGCATATCGGTATTGGTTGATATCGGTATCGGTAATTAAGAGTTGGACAATATAGGATATTGGCAAAAAAGCCATTATCAGACATCCGTAGAGTAGGTAGAAGCAGAGTTGAATACAAAATATATTGAAGCACGTCACATGTTTACAATCGCACTATCCTGTATGTCTATAAAGGAGTCGGGAGAAGTAGAGTTTATTTCATCCTGCGCCTTCTCCATGTCAGTTACTGATAGTCTGTTGACCTTGTAGACAAGTAGTTGTTAGATGTGAAGTCGTTCATTTGAGGCGCTAGCTAGCACACCATCTCGCTATAAAAGTCAAACTAATAGCAGATTGTTCAGCTTGCTCTCCTTTGCCGGCTGGCTGCTTGGCCTCGGGGGCTGTGCTGGTGTGTGGCGAGGCAGCAATCAGAGGTCATAATTTCATTGGCGGTTAGCATCAGGTTCAATTTTTCTCCTAGGTTACATTTAGCAGAAAGTCTGGATTGTGTTACGGCGTGCCGGCAGAATCAGTGCGGAGCTGAAGAATCGCCGGAGCTTTCCAAGAAGAGCCGAAGGGAAGACTAGTTTGCACACATGTCGGACGATTAGAGCCAAGGCCTTTCATACCTACAGTCTGCTATTTTTACATACTGTACTTCAATGCGCTTCGACCTGAAGAATGCTCTTAAGAGTTGCGGTTCTCTGGAGACCGCCCCCTAGTGACAGCTGCTTTTCAGTCCATCCTGACTGATGATGAGGTTAGTTTTTGTTTATACGGCGCTGGCGAGGAGGGCACATGGGAAGAATTACGGCATGTGCTGATTCAGAACGTTCTTTCAACATGAAGGCGTCCAAGCGATGCCAGGCTGTGTTTTCTCTGGTGAAAAATGACTTATGTGTCCTCGGGAGTGCCAATTTTCTTCCACGCAAAAATGAAGCCTTGGCAAATTTTAAAATAGAGCGCTACTTCAGTCGGGTGTGGCTTGTTGGGGTAGTCCTACTAAAATTGTATATATTTTTTTATGTATTGCAGGAATGTGACCAGGTACATATTGACGACGTCTCGTCTGACGACAACGGTCAGGATCTAAGGTAAAAACTGCTGGATGGGTTTATTTCCAACATGCGTGACAAAGTTACAATTGAGTAAATTTCATGTTTATAGTTACGCAATCCCAAAAATTTTTATACACATCCACAACTTTTTTTTAAATCTTTTTGTCAGTGGGGAAAATGTGATGATAACAGTAGAACCAGAAATGGAAGTTACCACTTCATAGGAAAGGGTTTGTATCATATTACATAATTAAATGAATGTTACCAAGCAGCAGCTAACACAAACAAACTACATAACACTAAACTGATTTCCGAACAATATTTTATACCAAAAATGAAGTACAATTTGAATAACATATGTTGTAAGATATATACTAAAACCTGAGCTATATTTTGTAAAATATGAGAAGAAAAATGCGTAAACATACAGTGGGGCAAAAAAGTATTTAGTCAGCAACCGATTGTGCAAGTTCTCCCACTTAAAATGATGACGGAGGTCTGTAATTTTCATCATAGGTACACTTCAACTGTGAGAGACAGAAAAAAAACACGACGAGTTGAGTTCATACCAAAAATTTATATTTTGGTTTCATCTGACCACGTGACATTCTCCCAATCCTCTGCTGTATCATCCATGTATCCATTTTGGTATAAACTCAACTCGTCGTGTTTGGAGGAAGAAGAATACTGAGTTGCATCCCAAGAACACGATACCTACTGTGAAGCATGGGGGTGGAAACATCATGCTTTGGGGCTGTTTTTCTGCTAAGGGGACAGGACGATTGATCCGTGTTAAGGAAAGAATGAATGGGGCCATGTATCGTGAGATTTTGAGCCAACACCTCCTTCCATCAGTGAGCGCTTTGAATGGTTGACCAAATACTTATTTTCCACCATAATTTACAAATAAATTCTTTAAAATTCCTACAATGTGAATTCCTCCATTTTTTTTTCACATTCTGTCTCTCACAGTTGAAGTGTACCTATGATGAAAATTACACACCTCTGTCATCATTTTAAGTGGGAGAACTTGCACAATCGCTGGCTGATTAAATAATTTTTTGCCCCACTGTACAGTGTGTTCTCAGCAATAAAACGTAAATGAATTGAAAGTGCTCAAATCTTTGAAAACATATGCTGGTTGAGTTAAATTTTTTGTAAAAACTATATTACATTGGAAAAATGTATAATTAATTAAGCTATATGCACCCAAAGTTTTTGAGTAGAAAATGTTTAAACGTAGCCAACATAAAACAAAAATACCTGACACAAAATTAAGGTCAGAAATCAGTTCTTTTATGCAAACAAAGTATTTTCTTTGTCCTACTATGAGACCAATTTGCTTATCGTAAGTAATACTGGATTATAAAAAACAATAATCAAAGCTATAAACTCAATGGTCCCCCACTTCATTTTGTCGTGGCTGATGAAAGTTCTGGAAATAATGGCTCTATTGTATGTGTTTGTTTTTTTAAATCTAACAGCAAAAAGGACTGCATGCCACTGCAAATGTTCTAAACTTTAATGTTGTCTGATCTTGCAAAAATATATTCCAAACATTTATTTATGGTTATGAAAAATTAATACTTAAATATCTGCTTATCTCCCCGATGTACGATTTCAAAGCAGGTGGTTAGTAAAAAAAAATATGGTAATCAAACACAATTGCCAATGCAAACTGTGTAACCAGGCTACTAATATACGTTTATGTTTATATTCACCGTCGCAAGCGGCCGTCTTAAGTCAGCCATAATTGCGATGTGGCCCTAAATAATAACGGGGTTGAAACCCCTGATATAATGTATAAAATAAGCAAAATATTAAGAACTTGAAACAAGTAAAACTGACTTACATTTTCAGTGATATTGGCAGGTTATAGTACATATTAGGGCACTTAAAATAAACATAACATATTGAGAAGAAAATTCTTGTTGGCGAACAAAAACATATTTTTTTACCGTAACTTGTGTCAGGTCTCTTCCATAGTTGAGCAATTTTAATTTATTTGACTTTTATTGTACAGTAATAAAATTATCTCGGACAACAGTTTAGGTGTCTTCTAAAGGTTGGCAGTTTTACTTTGTTCTACTTTTATTGTACAGCCATCAACTTCTTAGATGACGGTTCAGGTGTCTTCTAAAGCAGTGGTTCTCAACCTTTTTTCAGTGATGTACCCCCTTTGAACATTTTTTTAATTCAAGTACCCCCTAATCAGAGCAAAGCATTTTTGGTTGAAAAAAAGAGATAAAGAAATAAAATACAGCACTATGTCATCAGTTTCTGATTTATTAAATTTTATAACAGTGCAAAATATTGCTCATTTGTAGTGGTCTTTCTTGAACTATTTGGAAACAAAGATATAAAAATAGCTAAAAACTTGTTAAAAAATAAACAAGTGATTCAATTATAAATAAAGATTTCTCCACATAGAAGTAATCCTCAACTTAAAGTGCCCTCTTTGGGGATTGTAATAGAGATCCATCTGGATTCATGAACTTAATTCTAAACATTTCTTCACAAAAAAAGAGATCTTTAACATCAATATTTATGGAACATGTCCACAAAAAAATCTAGCTCTCAACACTGAATATTGTATTGTTGCATTTCATTTCACACTTTATGAACTTACATTCATATGTTGTTAAAGTTTTATTCAATAAATATATTTATAAAGGATTTTTGAATTGTTGCTATTTTTAGAATATATTTAAAAAATCTCACGTACCCCTTGGCATACCTTCAAGTACCCACTGGGGTACGCGTACCCCTATTTGAGAACCACTGTTCTAAAGGAGAGCAATTTTTATTTATTTTAGTTTTATTGCGGAGTTGTAAATTTATCTTGGATGACAGTTCAGGTGTCTTCTAAAGAGGACTTTTTTTTTTCTTTTTTTTTTTACTTTTTATTAGTTTTTTGTACAGTCACCAACTTCTTCGATGACATTCAGATGTCTTCTGAAGGTGAGCAATTTTACTTTATTTTTAGTTTTATTGTACATAAACGAAATTCTCCCTTAAAGACAGTTCAGATGTCTTCCAAAGGGGATTTGTTTTACTTTATTGTAGTTTTATTGTACTGTAATGAACTTCTTTGAATAAAAGTTCAGATGTCTTCAAAATGTTTGTTTTATTGTACAGTACTCAACTTCTCTTAGATGACAGCTGGCAGTGTTAAAAAGTTACTTGAAAGCTAGTTTTGGTGGAAAACAATATTTATTAATTTGATACATCTTGTGCAGATGCCTGATATTATCCAGAACTTCATTTTCAATGCCAATATATGCAACAGTGCTTCCCTCAAACGAATGTCACGTAACGAATGAACACATTTTGCCTCTTTTACTGGATGCATTTCACAAATAAACACCTAACATGGCCGCCATGCCTTGTTTTCAACAAAACTGACTTGGTGTAAGCAGGAGGACTATAAGACTGATGGCGCTGACAGACCATGTTTCTAATTTTCCCCTCAGTACATACAACTTTGGCGCAGACGGCTTCCACGCGGCGGCGACGAGCGCCAACCTCTGCCTGGCCACAGGTGTGAGGGGAGGAGTGGACTGGATGAGAAAGCTGGCGTTCCGTTACAGACGAGTGAAAGAAATCTACACCACCTACAAAAATAACGTCGGAGGTAAATCCCCCCCCCAAAAAGTCGAAAAAGAGGCGTCTTTCAGTGTTTGGATTTGTGGGCACTTTGAACATTTGGCTGGTATTTAAAGGGCCGGTCCAAGCCAAACAATGTTTTCTATACGTTTCAGGTCTCCTGGGACCGGCCAAGAGGGAAGCCTGGTTGCAATTGCGAGCAGAAATTGAAGCCTTGACGGACTCCTGGTTAACACTGGCACTGAAAGCACTAACATTAATCCACTCAAGGTAAAAGTCCACTGCGGGAAATTGTAGCCATACTTGGCATGCACGCGGCGTAAATACAGCCACACTCACCGGGCCACTGAAGAAAACACAAACAACAACACTGACCTCTCTTCTTCTGCAGGTCGAATTGTGTGAACATCCTGGTCACCACCACGCAGCTCATCCCCGCCCTGGCCAAGGTCCTGCTCTACGGGCTGGGCATTGTCTTTCCTATCGAAAATATTTATAGCGCTACCAAAATAGGTACGTTCGTCCTTTCTTTCATCTCCTGGTGCAGTTTTAGGGTAATTGATGGAATTTGACTTGGGCCTCTCTGCATGTGAAAGCACTTGGAGACATTTGTGTCATTCCACAGCAAGAAAGCCCCCCAAAATCCTTCCTAATTCAGATGCAGAATAAACAGCACCCCATGCATTAGTTGCAGGCCCATCATTATGGATCAATGTGGCTTCTGCAGCTAATTAGCTTCTTTTCTATTTGAAAACATGACACCACATGTCAAACTCAAGGCATGGGGACCAAATCTGGCCGCTAAATCATTTTATTGTGGATCACCAAATAATTTTATGTTATCGGCTGTATCATTTTATGTAGTCTGCCACAACATTTGATGTGGTTCACCAAATCATTCTATTTTGGACCGCCCCATCATTTGATATTGTCCGCCACAGCATTTTACGTGGCCCACTACATCATTTTATGTTGGACCACCACATCATTTTCTGTGGCCCACTACATCATTTTATTTTGGACCTCCATATCATGTTATGTTGTCCGCCGCAGCACTTTATGTGGCCCACTACATCATTTTCTTTTGGACCACTACATAATTTATGTGGCCCACCATATCATTTTATGTTGTCCACCGCAGCATTTTACGGGGCCCACTACATAATTTTCTGTGGCCCACCACATGATTTTATTTTGGATCACTACATAATTTTCTGTGGCCCACCAAATCATTTTATTTTGGATCACTACATAATTTTATGAGGTCCACCATATCATTTTAACTTGGCACGGCATGTAATTTTAATGTGTTACGCCACATCATTTCATAGTGGGCCACCACGTCATTATAAAAAGGCCCAAACCATACTTCTAATGAGGCCCGCCCCATCATTTCATCACGTAATTTTATTGTAAACCCCCACCTCATTTTATTGTGGACCACGACATCGTTTAATTGTGGCCCGCCACATGATTTTAACTTGGCCCATTTCGTAATTCTAACCTGGCCTGCCACATTACTTTATATGCTCCACCCCATTGTCAAATGTGATCCCCTACAACGGTTTTACCTGACCCTCCATATCATTTTAAAGTGGCCAGCCACATCATCTATGTGGCCTGCGAATGGCTGCATATAAAAAAAGCACTTTCTTGTTAAATATATTGTTCTATTAATTTTACCGAAAAATGTTGCACATGTAATTGCATACGTTCTACACTTTAATATTATCTTATGTTTAGAGAGGTCCGATAATATCGGACTGCCAATATTATCGGCCGATAAATGCTTTAAAATGTAATATCGGAAATTATCGGTATTGGTTTCAAAAAGTCAAATGTATGACTTTTTACAACGCTACTGTACAGATGTGTACACAGACATAGGGAGAAGTACAGAGTGTCAATAAGCCTTAAAGGCAGTGCCTTTGCGTGCAGACCCAGTCACATAATATCTACAGCATTTCACACACACAAGTGAATGCTAGGCATACTTGGTCAACAGCCATACAGGTCACACTGAGGGTGGCCGTATTGTATTTCTGCAGTGTTTTGTATATTGTACAGGATTGCTTGTTATTTTTATTGGATAGTAGTCTGTTTATTTCAATTGTTAGTTTTTCCTTTATTACCTCGGGTTATTTATTTTCCCCCATATTTGCCCCCACAACCGCACCTTAAGTTGGAGTCTTTAATCTCGTTATATGCAAATATAATGACAATAAAGTATATTCTATTCTATTCTAAACAACTTTAACACTGTTACAAATATGCGCCACACTGTGAACCCACACCAAACAAGAATGACAAACACATTTCGGGAGAACATCCGCACCGTACAGAACATAAACACAACGGAACAAATGCCGAGAATCCCTTGCAGCACTAACTCTTCCAGGGCGCTACAATATACACACCCCGCTACCCCCTACCCCCCAAACCCGCCCACCTCAAATTCCTCATGCTCTCTCAGGGAGAGCATGTCAAAAATTCCAAGCTACTTTTTTGAGGCATGTTAAAAAAATAACTCACTTAGTGACTTCGATAATAAATAGGGCAGTGCCATGTTGGCATTTTTTTCAATAACTTGAGTTGATTTATTTTGGAAAACCTTGTTACACTGTTTAATACATCCAGCGGGGCATCACAACAAAATTAGGCATAATAATGTGTTAATTCCACGACTGTTTATATCGGTATGGGTTGATATCGAGTTGGACAATATCGGATCGGACATCTCTACTTATGTTCCAAGCAGTTTTGGGAGGGGTTTTCAAAATACATACTTTTTCTTGTCATCTTGATTTACAATTACAAAGCAAGTTATCCATCAATCTGTAAAAAGTATAAAAATCAAAAACAGTTGCCCTTACAAATTGTGTGACAGGGCTAATATACATTCATATTTACATGGATATCCTGTATATTTCCTGTTTCATTTGCTTTCACTTTCACTTCGTTTCACTCATCCTTTGCTTCCCTTACAGGTAAGGAGAGCTGCTTCGAGAGAGTCGTTCAAAGATTCGGGAGGAAAGTTGTTTACATTGTGGTCGGGGACGGCGTGGAAGAGGAGCAAGGCTCAAAAAAGGTGGGTGCCCCTTTGATTGAAGCATTTTTTTCACTGATACCAACAAAACTGCCCTCAGTCTCCACTTGGATAAAATGTATATCATTGTTGTAACATTTGCAGACAACCCAAAATAAACATGTTAGCTTACGCTGTGAATGATGCAGTACGAGACTCCACAGTATCCCTTGTGCTGCGTTTCCCAGCTGCCCTCAGTCTCTTTTAAAATCAAATGTATCTTTTTGCTACAACATTTGAAGACAGCTAAAATAGTCCAAAATAAACACGTTGACTAACCATAAGAATGTTGCAGTTTTATACTTCACAGGCTCCACTTTATTGCAATATGTAGCTGCCCTCAGTCTCTTCTTAAACACGATGTATCTATTTGCTACAACATTTGAGGGTAGTTAAAATGGCCCAAAATATACAGGCTGGCTTACCATGACAATAATTCAGTTTTGTACTCCACAGTCTCCACTTTGCTGTGTTTTCTAGCTGCCCTCAGTCTCCACTTGGATAGAATCATCTATTTTCCATAATATTTGAGTATAACTATAAGAGCTCAAAATAAATATGTTACAGTAGCTTATTATGAGGATGATGAAGTAGTTTGCTTTGCTGCGTTTTCTTGCTTCCCTCAGTCTCCAGTTGGCTAAAATGTATCTCTTGGCCGAAACATGAATGCACAATCAAAATAAACATTTTGGCAAATAATGTGGATGGTATAGTTTTAAACTCCACAGTATCCATTTTGGTGTGTTTTCCAGCTGCCCTTAGTCTCTTCTTAAGTAAAATGTGTCTATTTGCCATAACATTTGTGTTCTAAAAAGCCCAAAACAAACATATTGGCTTACTCTCAGGACGATGCAGTTTTATACTCCACAGTCTCCACTTTACTGCGTTTTCTTGCTGCCCTCAGTCTCCGGTTGGTTAGAATATATCTCTTTGCTGTAACATAAAAGTATAATCAAAATAAAGATGTTAGCTAATCATGTGGATGTTACAGTTTCAGACCTCACAGTCCCCACATTACTGTGTTATCTAGCTGCCCTTAGTCTCCTTTTGAATAAAATGTATCTTCTTGCTGTAACATTTGAGGATAACCAAAATTACCCCTTATTATATAACGCTGTTTTATATTCCACGGTTTCATTTTACTGGGTTTTCTATCTGTCCTAATATTCTTCTTGGATTACACGTACTGTATCTACTTGTCATAACATTTGAGAATAGTCAAAAGGACCACGTTTACATTTGGATGTGTCAGTTTCATACTCCACAGTCTCCACTTTGTTCTGATGTCTTGCTGCCCTCAGTTTCTTCTTGGACAACATATACTGTGTCTCCTTTTCACAACATTTGACAATGATCAAAATTAACACAAAAGTCTACTATTTTGATGTTGTAGTTTTATACACTCCGGTCTCCACTTTGCTTCATTCTCTCGCTGCCCCCAGTCTCTTCTTTGATAATATATACAGTATGTTCTTGTTGGAATATGTAAGGATAACCAACATAACATTCTTGTGAATGTTAGTTTTAGACTCCACAGTCTCCACTTTCAATCAATCAAAGTTTACTTATATAGCCCTGAATCACAAGTGTCTCAAAGGGCTGCACAAGCCACAACAACATTCTCGGCTCAGATCCCACATCAGGGCAAGGAAAAACTCAACCCAATGGGACAATGAGAAACCTTGGAGGGGAACGCAGATGTGGGGACCCCCGCCTGGAGACCGGTGCAATGGACGTCGAGTGGATCTAGCATGATAATGTGAGAGTCCAGTCCATAGTGGATCTAGCATGATAGTGTGAGAGTCCAGTCCATAGTGGATCTAACACAATAGTGTGAGAGTCCAGTCCATAGTGGATCTAACATAATAGTGTGAGGGTCCAGTCCACAGTGGATCTAACATAATAGTGTGAGAGTCCAGTCCATAGTGGATCTAACATAATAGTGTGAGAGTCCAGTCCATAGTGGATCTAACATAATAGTGTGAGAGTCCAGTACATAGTGGGGCCAGCAGGGGATCATCTTGAGTGGAGACAGGTCAGCAGCGCAGAGATGTCCCCAACTGATGCACAGATGAGTGGTCCACCCTGGGTCCCGACTTTGGACAGCTTGCGCATCAACTTTGCTGCGTTTTCAATCTGCCCTCAGTCTCCAGTTGTATAAAGTGCATCTCTTTGATGTAACATTCAAGCATAACCGAAATAAAAGTGGTAGCCAATAATAACTAACATAAACATGTCAGCTAATCATGTGAATGTTATCATTTTAGACTCCACAGTCCCCACTTAGCTGTATTTTCTAGCTGCCCATAGTCTCCTCTTGGATAAACCATGTCTCCTTGTCGCTCGTTAAATGCAGGAGACCCTCGTTCTCCTCCAGTGTCATTTCAATGTGGAGGACTTTTCCAAAAGAAGACGAGTGAACCTTAGCCGAGTTCACGGTGTTGTGCAAAATCATCAATAGGGTTCTTTTTGAAGGATTAGACGGCAGCCATAGTTGTCAGATGTCAGTATGGCACTCCTCCTCCTCCTCCATTAGTGCCTTCATGTTTCCTCCTACAGGGCATCCGAGTACAAGAGAGAAAGTCTGTAGTGTGTAATCAGCGCTCTTCCTCCCCCAGCTCAGGTTTACGGAATAGTGGCGGGAGGACTGGGGGAGGGATGTGACATAATTATATATTCCTGTGCAGTACCCTCAGCTGCACATGTAACGCTAGAACGTACTCTTTCCGCCATGTTGGATCTTCCACATAGAGCAGACTTCAATCACAGCGCCCAAGAATTTTCACATGTCGGCTCAGGACGGAAAAAACTTCCAGTAGAACTTTTTCATGTTCGGACACTTATTATTGTTGATATTTTTAGCAATGGTAATAATAGTTGTCAACTATGTTTGTCTAAAAATATAAGTTATTTTTAGATCAAACATCTGTATTTGTATGAAAATAATTAAGAGGCAAATAATGAAATGACGCATTAGGTATAGTTACTACGAGATTTTATTCATTTGTATTTTTATTATTATTTAAGGATTCAAGGAACTTTATTATACTTTGTCATATCAAAGTTGGAAGGAAATGTTGTGCCAGGGGTCCAAAATTTAGCCCAATGACTACAACAAGAACAATAGTATGTACATAGTCATTTCAATAGAATAGCAGACTAAATGGGTAGCTGAGATAGGCACCAGCAACCCCAAAAGGGAATAAGCGGTAGAAAATGGATGGATGGATCGCACACTAAATAGTACCTAGTGAATGAATTTGAGTGTGAATGTTGTCTGTCTATCTGTGTTGGCCCTGTGATGAGGTGGCGACTTGTCCAGGGTGTAACCCCGCCTTCCGCCTGAATGTAGCTGAGATAGGCTCCAGCAACCCCAAAAGGGACAAGCGGTAGAAAATGGATGGATGGATAAATGTGTTATTCATTACATTTGCTATTTTACATATGCTATTTTCATATTTTTTTATATTATTTATATACAGTATATATTATTAAATGTGTTTTACTATTTTCATATTATATATTATTTTTGTGTTGCTTATAATAAAATATTATTATTTTTATTAATAGTAGTCATGGTAGTAGTAAGAAGTATATTTATTCCAAAAAATAGAAAATAAGATAAAAAACATTTATAGTAATTTTTATATAGAATAGGATATATATATATAATTTCTTGAATTTATTTCATTTCTTATATACATATTATTATTGTATTAAATATATTTTTGATAAATTGAAAAAAATACATTTATGTAAAATGTATTTGCATTTTTTTTATATTTTCTGTATATTAAATGTAATTATAAATATAAATGTAAAATTATGCACTATTTGCAATTATTCAAATTATTACAACATATAATTGTATTAATATGAATACTAGTAATAGTATCAGTTCTTAGTATGTTGCTGTGAAAACAGACAAATATTGTGATCATTTAAATAGTGTTTAAATATTATATATATGTAAATAGAATAATACTTTAAAAAAATTTAACAATAAAAAAGATTCCAGTGCTCCCCTACAACCAAAACATAGTATAAAAAATCCTTAATTTAATAGAATCATCTCTCCTGAAAGGAGGAGGCCAGATAACATCTACCTTTGAAACTTTTAAAAGCAGAGACAATTTACAAAACAGAAAAAAAGCAGAGGAGCTTTTAAGGGTCAGTGCAGGTTCTTTTAAGCGGAACATGTGCCTCGGTTCTGATAAAGCAGGTGGGGGTTGTTGGTCTCTTCAGAGAGAGAAGATCACAGTCCACCTGCCATGAGAACCTTTCATTCTGCCGCCACTCGGGTTCCACCTCAGTGGCTCCACGGCTAACAGGAGCCTAACGCCCAAAGTGACAACGTAAACAAAGGACAGCAGCTAAGGACAACTCTGCGAGCAGATAGAACCTCAAGCCTTTGAAGCAGTGTAGTGGTTCACATAGCTGGACTGGAGTCCCTGCCCAGCAAATGACCTCCTTTCCTGTGTGATTTCAGCACAACATGCCCTTCTGGAGGATCTCCAGCCATTCAGACCTCATGGCCCTCCACCACGCTCTGGACCTGGAGTACTTGTAGCGCCGGCCGCCTCATCGCCTGAAAACAACAACAAAGTTGCTGCGCTCCAGTTTATTTCCGGAATCCATCCCATCGCCGCTTGCTGGCAGACTTGTACCCTCCCCGATGGTTCCAAGGGGAGGAAGGCGGCGTCTCGTCTTCCCAGGAAGAGGAACAATCAATGTGCGGACCCTCCGGTCTCACTTTGTCTTAACGCTTTTTGTGAGAGGTGCCTTCTCCAGCCATGTTACTGTGAAGGACACCTGTGAGGACCACTTGCCAGTTTCTTATTTATGGACTTTGTGGGAAGGAACCTCCTCAGCAACAAGACTTTCCCAGCTGGAGGACTAATGACGGCTTTTCTAATAATTTAAGACTTTATTAACAACCCTGAGACAATCGTGTACAGAGGATTTTTTTTTTTTTTTTTTTGTGCGTGTGTAAAAAAGTTTGTAATCACTGGACTATTTCTTCCTTCCTTATATCCATGTGCTCTTCTTGAACCGTGGCTTTTTTTATGGAACCAAAAAAAAAAAAAGCTCGCAAAGTGTTGATGTGTTCGAGGTTGTTCAGTAAAAAAAAAAAAAAAAATGTAGATAATGGACTTTTTTGTGTGTTTTTTTTTTTTTTCAAGACCAAAATCGGCAAGGGACTACCCACAGTAGGGAAGGGATTCATTTGGCCCCAATCCTGGGTGGATATCGCGTGAGAGGACAAATGGGGGTTAATCATTTTGCAATGCAGTCTGATGAAAATGATGGAAAATGCCAGTCTACAAAGCAACATTGACTGGGGTCTTAGTTGGAATTGCCATAAAACACATATTTAGACATTTAACACTCTACTGCAGGGGTGTCCAAACTTCGGCCCTTGGGTTAAATGCGGCTCGCCAACGTCTTCAATTTGGTCCGCGAGATACCATGCGTTAATACGGAATCTTACCCATAGGTAATTTGCATTACTTTTAGTAGTTTGACAATATCGATGCTGTTGTTGTGCTGCCATTTTGTAGACAGTTTGAGTAATTCAAGTTAGTGACCTTTAATTGCTCTGAATGGGGCAGTTGCAGCATATACTTATATGACCCAATACAAACAACCTTCCTAGTCATGATGCAAAAAAAAAAATTTAAGAAAAAAATCCAGCCCACACACATGGTCACACATAACAAAACCTGCTCAATGAAATTTGTGGACATTATAAATAACATATATGCACCATAAATACTAAATTACACCCATTTAAGTCAATTACAAAGCATGATGGGAATATCACAAAACACTCTCCACACTTGTCCATGTTTGACGCATTTTAGCTGCTGGATATTTCTGATTGATGACAAAACTTTAAGGAGGTCGTCACGGAATTAAACGAGGTTGAGTCGAACTTTCACATTCTTTTAATATCCAATTATATTAATTATTAATAATATATCCATTATATTATAATATGTACACACATATATGTATAGGCTAAATATACGCACATATATTTAGTTGCATATATATGTGTGTGTATATATATTTATATATATATATATACATATGTGTGTATGTGCATATATATGTATATATATATGTATGTATATATATATATATATATATGTTTGTGTGTATATATATATGTGTATATATTTATACATGTATATATACATATATGTATATATACATATATATATACACATTTGTATGTGTATATATATATGTATATGTTTGTGTGTGGGTGGGTGTGTATATATATATATATATATGTGTGTGTGTGTGTATACTGTATATGTTTGTGTATATATTTGTTTACACAGATATGTGTGTGTGTGTGTATATATATATATATATATATACATGTATATATATGACAGTTACTTTACATTCAGTAAGCTTTATCGACCAAATTCGTTTATCCCAATGCGGCCCCTAAATCAAAAAGTTTGGACACTCCTTCTTTACTGCCTTCACATTTCATGTGTCAGGTAAACTGCAACAAATGGGGCCATATGAATCCCCTTCCTACTGTACCTTGCTTCAAAACGGCATTGAAAACTTTTGGTTCAACCTCGTACGATTTCAGCGCTAGTTGGCTTTATTTGTGATCATTTGTGCGTCACCAAAATGGTGATGCTCATGTCCGGCGTGAGCACACGCTTGTGTCGTGTTGAAGCACGGTATGAAAGACCGTATTCATACTGATGGGTGAACACTGGTGCGGTTTCTCTGCTAGTACCATTTCCTTTTGGTCCAGTCTGTCATTCAAGCACTTGAAGATGTGGTCTGAGGAGCAGCAGTGCGATAAAAGTGGCCTGGAACGCCCGTCACTTGTGCTACAGTCTGCCACTCCGGCACCCACACACTTCTGAAGAGGTGGTCTTGGTACGAGCACACACGGTACACAAACTGCGTCCACAGGAAAAGACATAAAAATGACTAAAGAATCCATCTTGTCCCCCCCAAATAACAAGCACAGAAAAGCCACACTGGCGATCATACGTGTGCTACCCACTGTGAATTTCTTAAAACAGTTTTCCCCCCTCTTCTTTTTGCACATGTTTACATGTTAGCCCCTTCCTGTGCGACCTGATAGGAGAACATGGTACTGCGAGATCAAAATAATACCAGAGGGATGTTTTATCGCTCAACACCACTTTTTTTTTTTTTTATGTTGCAGACTGGAAACGCGTCACGCCGCAGGGCCCTCGTGAAACGGATTGATGTGTCTGCAATATATGTGTACAGGTGTTGTTTTTTTTTAACATTATTGTTTGTATTTAAATTAATAAAAAAAATTATTTGTGAAGTAGTACACCATCTTTGTTTCTGCTGGTCCATCCGTGAGGGATGCTTTTGTTCTTAATATGGCCATTATGTGGACAGGGCAACTAATCCCCCCCCCCCAGGAAGCGCATAGAAACCGGAGCTGCTGCATGTCTAGACCAAACATACCAATCGCATCTTTCAAAATCCACACTTATAAGGGGCTGCAAATATGAATTACATACAGTGGGGCAAAAAAGTATTTAGTCAGCCACCGATTGTGCAAGTTCTCCCACTTAAAATGATGACAGAGGTCTGTAATTTTCATCATAGGTACACTTCAACTGTGAGAGACAGAATGTGGAAAAAATCCAGGAATTCACATCGTAGGAATTTTAAAGAATTTATTTGTAAATTATGGTGGAAAATAAGTATTTGGTCAACCATTCAAAGCTCTCACTGATGGAAGGAGGTTTTGGCTCAAAATCTCACGATAAATGGCCCCATTCATTCTTTCTTTAACACGGATCAATCGTCCTGTCCCCTTAGCAGAAAAACAGCCCCAAAGCATGATGTTTCCACCCCCATGCTTCATAGTAGGTATGGTGTTCTTGGGATGCAACTCAGTATTCTTCTTCCTCCAAACACGACGAGTTGAGTTTATACCAAAAAGTTATATTTTGGTTTCATCTGACCACATGACATTCTCCCAATCCTCTGCTGTATCATCCATGTGCTCTCTAGCAAACTTCAGACGGGCCTGGACATGCACTGGCTTAAGCAGGGGGACACATCTGGCACTGCAGGATTTGATTCCCTGTCGGCGTAGTGTGTTACTGATGGTAACCTTTGTTACTTTGGTCCAGGCCCTCTGCAGGTCATTCACCAGGTCCCCCTCGTGTGGTTCTGGGATTTTTGTTCACCGTTCTCATGATCATTTTAACCCCACGGGATGAGATCTTGCGTGGAGCACCAGATCGAGGGAGATTATCAGTGGTCTTGTATGTCTTCCATTGTCTGATAATTGCTCTCACAGTTGATTATTTCACACCAAGCTGCTTGCCTATTGTAGATTCACTCTTCCCAGTCTGGTGCAGGTCTACAATTCTTCTCCTGGTGTCCTTCGACAGCTCTTCGGTCTTGGCCATAGTGGAGTTTGGAGTCTGACTATTTGAGGCTGTGGACAGGTATCTTTTATACAGATAACGAGTTCAAACAGGTGCCATTAATACAGGTAACAAGTGGAGGACAGAAGAGCTTCTTAAAGAAGAAGTTACAGGTCTGTGAGAGCCAGAGATCTTCCTTGTTTGAAGAGACCAAATACTTATTTTCCTCCATAATTTACAAATAAATTATTTAAAATTCCTACAATGTGAATTCCTGGATTTTTTTTACCGGCAAACAGTCGAAAAAACAGAAAATAACAGAGCTGATTTGAGTCGATGTGGTAGGGAAAATGGCGTTGAGTACCGATCTGACGTCACGTTCTGACGTCATCGCTCAGAGAGGGATAAACAGAAAGGCGTTTAATTTGCCAAAATTCACCCATTTAGAGTTCGGAAATCGGTTAAAAAAATATATGGTCTTTTTTCTGCAACATCAAGGTATATATTGACGCTTACATAGGTCTGGTGATAATGTTCCCCTTTAATCGACTTGGCCCATCCCTTACCCCCACATACTGCTGCCATACTTGTCCATAGCCTGGTCACCTCTCGCCTGGACTATTGCAACTCTCTCCTGTTTGGTCTCCCTCACAAGTCACTTCACAAACTTCAGCATCTCCAGAACTCTGCAGCCCGGATAATCACCAGAACTCCTTCAATCCAGCACATCACCCTTGTTCTGCAGCGACTCCATTGGCTACCCATCAAACACTGTATCCACTTTAAAATAATTCTCCTCACTTTCAAAGCTATCCATAACCTCTCTCCGTCATATCTCTTTGACCTGATCCATGTCGCCACGCCCTCACGTTCCCTAAGATCTTCTTCATCCATCTCACTGTCCCTTTATTTAAAGTGTCCACCGTGGGGGCCCGAGCTTTCAGCCGCTCTGCCCCACATCTTTGGAACTCATTACCTCTAGACCTTCGTAACTGAGACTCAATATCCCTCTTCAAATCAAGACTCAAAACATACCTATTCCTGACTGCTTATTCATTGTACAAAACCCGTTTCCATATGAGTTGGGAAATCGTGTTAGAGGTAAATAAAAACAGAATTCAATGATTTGCAAATCCTTTTTAACTCATATCCAATTGAATGCACTACAAAGACAAGTTATTTGATGTTCAAACTCATAAACTTTATTTTTTTTTTGCAAATAATAAATAACTTAGAATTTCATGGCTGCAACACGTGCCAAAGTAGTTGGGAAAGGGCATGTTCACCACTGTTACATCACCTTTTCTTTTAACAACACTCAATACACATTAGCGAACTGAGGAAACTAATTGTTGAAGTTTTGAAAGTGGAATTCTTTCCCATTCTTGTTTTATGTAGAGCTTCAGTCGTTCAACAGTCCGGGGTCTCCGCTGTCGTATTCCACGCTTCATAATGCGCCACACATTTTCGACGGGAGACAGGTCTGGACTGCAGGAAGGCCAGGAAAGTACCCTCACCCTTTTTTTACAAAGCCACGCTGTTGTAACACGTGCTAAATGTGGCTTGGCATTGTCTTGCTGAAATAAGCAGGGGCGTCCATGAAAAAGACGGCGCTTAGATGGCAGCATATGTTGTTCCAAAACCTGTATGTACCTTTCAGCATTAATGATGCCTTCACAGATGTGTAAGTTACCCATGCCTTGGGCACTAATGCACCCCCATACCATCACAGTTGCTGGCTTTTGAACTTTGCATGGATAACAGTCTGGATGGTTCGCTTCCTCTGTGGTCGGGATGACACGATGTTGAATATTTCCAAAAACAATTTGAAATGTGGACTCGTCAGACAACGGAACACTTTTCCACTTTTTATCAGTCCATCTTAGATGATCTCGGGCCCAGAGAAGCCGGCGGCGTATCTGGATGTTGTTGATAAAAGGCTTTCGCTTTGCATATTAGGAGCTTTAACTTGCACTTACAGATGTAGCGATCAACTGTATTTAGTGAAAGTGGTTTTCTGCAGAGGTGGGTAGAGTAGCCCGAAATTGTACTCAAGTAAGAGTACAGTTACTTTAGAGATTTATTACTCAAGTAAAAGTAAGGAGTAGTCACCCAAATATTTACTTGAGTAAAAGTAAAAGTATGTTGTGAAAAAACTACTCAAGTACTGAGTAACTGATGAGTAACCTGATTACGGCAACAAATAATGCACAAAAACATAAAAATAGCAATGAGCAAATTCAGAGCCAGGAATATCTCTTAAGCAACTAAAACAACAATATATATTAAATAATAGTACATTAAAGTGAAATTTAAAAAAAATGGCACATTGAGCCACAATAACTTAACAGCACCATAGCCTCAGTAGGCATTCATTGATTTGATTGATTGATTGATTGATTAAAACTTATATTAGTAGATTGTACAGTACAGTACAGTACATATTTCGTACAATTGACCACTAAATGGTAACACCCCAATAAGGTTTTCAACGTTTATCAATTACTTAATAAATGACCAAGTCGAGGTGATCTACCTCATATATACATACAGTATATATACACACACATATCATACATACACACACAAATCATTTACACACACACATATCATACATACACACACAAATCATTTACACACACACATATCATATATATATTTATATATATATATATACATACATATATATATATATATATATATATATTAAATGGCTTCACGGTGGCAGAGGGGTTAGTGCGTCTGCCTCACAATACGAAGTTCCTGCAGTCCTGGGTTCAAATCCAGGCTCGGGATCTTTCTGTGTGGAGTTTGCATGTTCTCCCCGTGAATGCGTGGGTTCCCTCCGGGTACTCCGGCTTCCTCCCACTTCCAAAGACATGCACCTGGGGATAAGTTGATTGGCAACACTAAATTGGCCCTAGTGTGTGAACGTGAGTGTGAATGTTGTCTGTCTATCTGTGTTGGCCCTGCGATGAAGTGGCGACTTGTCCAGGGTATACCCTGCCTTCCGCCCGATTGTAGCTGAGATAGGCGCCAGCGCCCCCCGCGACCCCGAAAGGGAATAAGCGGTAGAAAATGGATGGATGGATATATATTAAATATATATATATATATACACATACATACATTTTATATACAGTATATCATTTATATGTATTTATTTTGCCGTTTTTGTGCACATGTTGAAGGTGTTTTAATGAATATACATGCATGTTTAACATATAGATTCCTATCTTTCATGAAGACAAGAATATAAGATGGTGTATTACCTGATTCTGATGAATTGCAATGATAGGAATCAGACCTCCATGTTTTCAAATGGAGGAAAAAAAAAGTTCCTCTTTTCTGTCTAATACCACATGAAAGTCGTTGGTTTTTGGCATCTTATTTGTCCAGCTTCCATATTCGTTTTTATACACTTTACAAGAAATACATTGGCGGCAAACTCCGTGGTTTGCTAGCTTGTTTGCGATGGCTTTCGGAGACTCTTATTTTTTTAGTGCAGGCGCGATGGAGCGGCACTTTTATTGTGAAGACAGGAACTGTGCGATCAGTCTTTAGGCTTATGACGGGAAGTACGGTTGAAATAAAAAGTGTCTTTTTTCCTTTACACTTTTGATTGATTGATTGAAACTTGTATTAGTAGATTGCACAGTACAGTATATATTCCGTACAATTGACCACTAAATGGTAACACCCGAATACGTTTTTTAACTTGTATAAGTCGGGTCATGTGACCGCCTGGCTCTGTTTGATTGGTCCAACGTCACCGGTGACTGCATGTGATTGGTGAAACGCAGGCATGCGTAGATTCTACTTTGAAGCTCTGTCATTAACCAAAACAAACATTAATAGATCGATAAAAAAAAAAGTAGCGAGTAGCGAGTTTAATGTAGATAAATGGAACGGAGTAAAGGTAGCATTTCTTCTCTATAAATATACTCAAGTAAAAGTAAAATTATGTTGCATGAAAACTACTCCTAGAAGTACAATTTATCCCAAAAGTTACTCAAGTAAATGTAAATGTAAATGTAGCGCGTTACTACCCACCTCTGGTTTTCTGAAGCGTTCCCGAGCCCATGTGGTGATATCCTTTAGAGATTGATGTCGTTTTTTTATACAGTGCCGTCTGAGGGATGGAAGGTCAAGGTCATTCAATGTTGGTTTCCGGCCATGCCGCTTACGTGGAGTGATTTCTCCAGATTCTCTGAACCTTTTGATGATATTATGGACCGTAGATGTTGAAATCTCTAAATTTCTTGCAATTGCACTTTGAGAAACGTTGTTCTTAAACTGTTTGACTATTTTCTCACACAGTTGTGGACAAAGGGTGTACCTCGCCCCATCCTTTCTTGTGAAAGACTGAGCATTTTTTGGAAGCTGTTTTTATACCCAATCATGGCACCCACCTGTTCCCAATTAGCCTGCACACCTGTGGGATGTTCCAAATAAGTGTTTGATGAGCATTCCTCAACTTTATCAGTATTTATTGCCACCTTTCCCAACTTCTTTGTCACGTGTTGCTGGCATCAAATTCTAAAGTTAATGATTATTTGCTAAAAAAAATGTTTATCAGTTTGAACATCAAATATGTTGTCTTTGTAGCATATTCAACTGAATATGGGTTGAAAATGACTTGCAAATCATTGTATTCCATTTATATTTACATCTAACACAATTTCCCAACTCATATGGAAACGGGGTTTGAAGTTTGATTGAAGCGGGGACAGACTTAAAAGGGCACTCACATGGAAACAAAAGAACAAAAAACAAAAACAGACTCTGGCTGGAGATCGGTTCGGTTTAAGAGGGGACCTATAGAATAAAGACAGAATTTGAAAAAAAAAAAAAAACGACCACAGCGACATAACCTGTTTGTGCTTTAGCTTCCAAGTGATGGACAGTGAGAAAAAGTCTGTTCTCTTGTCCTTATGAAGGTCTTTTCACGGGGACAGCCCACCCCTAAAAGTGTACGGCCACACTAAACAAGCCACTTGTGATTTACTAGCTTGTCCAGACACTGATTTCATGCACCTTTCCATTGTGGAGCCCACTGACTGTGCATCACTATTGAACCTGGATTGGATTACATGCATATCAAAGTCCCCCTTTCAAAAACATGATCTGCCACATCTCTTTTTACGAGCCTATTAATAGACCTCCTCCCGGTGGCTAATGATTCCGGGGGGGGATTAGCCTCTGCCGCCAGCAGATGTTGGCAAAATTGAGACAATGAGAGGATGGCAGGGAATTTCTTTGGGCACACTCGCTCCGGCAAAAAGTAGTTCTTGCTCCCATTGAGTGCTCAATTGTCCCCTGCAGTTCTTCAAGGCCCTCCTGGTGTACTTGCCAACCCTCCCGATTTTCCAGAAAGACTCACAGATTTCAGTGCCCCTCCCGAAAATCTCCCAGGGCAACCATTATCCCGAATTTCTCCCGATTTCCACCCGGACAACAACAATATTGGGGGCGTGCCTTAAAGGTACTGCCGTTAACATCCTCTCTTACCTGAAAAGAAGGTAAGAGAGGATATATATGTATGTCTCCGTTATCCATAGGTTTAGCTATAACCCATAAAGTAGGCAGGCACGGAGTTAGTTCTCAGCGTGTGTTTAATCCAGCCGGCACGTTAAAGGCCTACTGAAACCCACTGCTACCCACCACGCAGTCTGATAGTTTATATATCAATGATGAAATATTAACATTGCAACACATGCCAATACGGCCGCTTTATTTTACTAAATTGCAATTTTAAATTTCGCGCGGAAGTATCATGCTAAAACGTCGCGGTATGATGACGCGTGACATCACGCATTGTAGAGGACATTTTTTTTACAGCACCATTCACAGCTTTAAGTCGTCTCTTTTCATCGCATGATTCCACAATTTTATGGACATCTGTGTTGCTGAATCTTTTGCAATTTGTTCAATAAATAATGGAGACGTCAAAGAAGAAAGCTGTAGGTGGGAAACGGTGTATTGCGGCCGCCTTTAGCAACACAAACACAGCCGGTGTTTCATTGTTTACATTCCCGAAAGATGACGGTGAAGCTTTACTATGGAACAGAGCGGTCAAGCGAACATGGTTGGATTGGACCACACACACAAAGTATAGTGTATTATGCAGCGATCATTTCGAAAGATCGTGTTTCGAAGAGGGTCCCTTGCGAAGGGCAGAGATGGGCATCGCCACCACCCCTCGACTGGTGCTGAAGGAAGGTGCGGGGCCGACCTTCAGGTTGTACAGGTACGTCCATATAATCTTACTAAAACACTAGTAACACAATAAGCAGATAAGGGATTTTCCAGAATTATCCTAGTAAATGTGTCTAATAACATCTAAATCGCTCCCACTGTAGAGTCTTTTTTTTCTTATTTTTTTCTTTCTAATCATCACACACACATCGTCTGCTACTTCCGGTAAAGGCAAGGCTTTTTTATTAGCGACCAAAAGTTGCTAACTTTATCGTGGATGTTCTCTACTAAATCCTTTCAGCAAAAATATGGCAATATCGCGAAATGACCACGTATGACACATAGAATAGACCTGCTATCCCCGTTTAAATAAGAAAATCTTATTTCAGTAGGCTTTTAATACACTGACACACAACATCCGTATTCCCATCATGCATTGCTTCAAAACTACAGCAAGTAGTAATGTCCAAAAACATAACATAGACAAAGCAGAAGAAAGAAGAATATTATCAACAGCAGCATCAATATTAATAACAAAAAACCTGCTCAGTGGCCTAGTGGTTAGAGTGTCAGCCCTGAGATCGGTAGGTCATGAGTTCAAACCCCGGCAGAGTCATACCAAAGACTATAAAAATGGGACGCATTACCTCCCTGCTTGGCACTCAGCATCAAGGGTTGGAATTGGGGGTTAAATCACCAAAAATGATTCCCGGGCGCGGCACCGCTGCTGCCCACTGCTCCCCTCACCTCCCAGGGGGTGATCAAGGGTGACGGGTCAAATGCAGAGAGTAATTTCGCCACACCTAGTATGTGTGTGACAATCAACTTTAACTTTTAACTTAATTCCAACATAGCAGTGATTAGAAATTCCTCATTGACATTATCATTACAGCCATTTCTATCCATCCATTTTCTACCGCTTGTCACTTTTTAATAAAACCCATAAAAATATATTTTTTAAAAAGAACAATAGTGTCACAGTGGCTTACACTTGCATCACATGTCATAAGCTTGACAACACACTGTGTCCAATTTATTTATTTAACCTAACACATTGGTTAATTTCATCTGAAGTGCAAATTCACTATGTTGTGGAATGTCAGTATTTTGGACACAGGGGTCTTCCAGCCAGGTGACAGGAACCTGGCAAATAGGAGCAGCCGCACCAGAAAATGCTAAGAAGGCTCGGTAGAATGTAAACAAACATGGCGGCTGGGGCGGAGGGGGGGAGGAGGAAAGGTGACGGCAGATCTGTTAACCATCATTTCAATCCACTCCACAACCTCTAAAGGGGCTTTGTGTACCTGCACCGCAGACAGGAGCTGGGAATTTGGGGAACAGGAAACTGAGGCTTCCCCTCCTTTTTTCCCCTTCTCCGCAAACACAACTTCTTCCCAAGTCCGTCACTCTTCAGGACTTATTTCATCCAGCACTTGTGCAGGGCAGATTCATCCAAAAGGAGACTGAGGGCATAACGATGGAGTAAAACATCATCACGCCCAGCTGCCAGTGAGCTGAATTTTGAAAAAATGTAGATAACCTGGGACGATACAATCTAGAGTGTCCCATGTTTCCGTGAGCGCCGTCCTCGCTGCGCCGCCACGACAGTGACAAGAACGTCCATAATTACAATCTGGGTTGTAAAATCATGAAGTCCTGCCAGGTTGCAAGTCTTGTCTCAGCCCTCTGTCATGTGTTTGTGTGTGTGTTTGCATATACATAGTTCATGTTAGTGTGTGTGTGTGTGTGTGTGTGTGTGTGTGTGTGTGTGTGTGTGTGTGTGTGTGTGTGTGTGTGTGTGTGTCTGTGTGTGTGTGTGTGTGTGGGTGTGTGTGTGTGTGTGTGTGTGTGTGTGTGTGTGTGTGTGTGTGTGTGTGTGTGTGTGTGTGTGTGTGTGTGTGTGTGTGTGTGTGTGTGTGTGTGTGTGTGTGTGTGTGTGTGTGCGTGCGTGTGTGTGTGTGTGTGTGTGTGTGACTGCACCATGACAACAGTGAGCGGTCTGATCCTCTCTCTCTAATTGTGTGTGACCTCGTAACCGGAGACGCACTCTCAGCGAAGGAGGAGGGTCTTTCACACGGCAATCACTTTTGGATTCTATGCAACCAAAATGAGGTGTGGGTTTGTGTATATATGTGTATATATTTTTTTATATATATTTGTATGTGTGTGTGTGTTTTTTCTATGTAAGTGTGTGTGCAGGTGTGACCACTTCATGTATTATTATTGCACTTTAACTTTGTATGAAAAGACCAACACACAGCAATCTACACTTCAATTGAACAGCTTATGTAAATGTATTATGTAAAATGTATACTGATAGATGACTCATAAAGTTTAAGTAAAAAAATAAATATATGTATAGTTTAAGTTTTGAAAACATCCTGTTTTGTGAAAGGGTTTGTGTAATTCTGTTAACAATAGCAATCACCTTTTTGAAAAAATGCATAAAATATATTAGTATCAAGAATATAAAATACAATTACAAAAATATATAAAATAAACAGTATGAAGAGAAAAAAAAGTGGAACAATTTTTCAGATTATTTAGAAATGAATATATTTTAAGGCCAAAGATGAACAAAGTGTTTTTTCTTCCAAATGCATAATCTTTTAGAAACAAATAAAAAATGTTTTAATGACAAAGGAAATCCCCCAAATATATACTTTTTTTAATCTGAAAGATAAGCTTTTTTTTTTATTTAGTTTTTTACTTTTTTACAATCTCAAAATAAAATAAACAAATATCAGGGAAAAAAGTAAATTATTTAGAAATAAATACATTTTAATGTCAGGATCAATTTTAAAAAATGTTTTAACCTTACAGATAAAAAATACAAATAAAGTTGTTTTAATGCATCATCTTTTAGAATTTTGAGGGAAAAAAGTTTTATTTACACAAAAATACATATGTTTTTTTACCTGAAAAATTAGTTTTTAACTCTTTTTGCGGTCTAAAATATAAGATTATTTAGAAATAAACATATTTTAATGCCAAAGACGAACAAAGTGTTTTTTTTTCCAAATGCATAATCTTTTAGAAACGAACAAAAAATGTTTTAACTACAAAGGAAATTCCCCAAAAATATATTTTTTTAATCTGAAAGATTAGCTTCTTTTTTTTTTTTTAGTTTTTTACTTTTTTACAATCTCATTATAAAAATAAAAATATCAGGGAAAAAAGTGATCCTGACATTTTAATCTCAGGATCAATTAAACAAAAAAATGTTTTAACCTTACAGATAAAAAATACAAATAAAGTTGTTTTAATGCATCATCTCTTAGAACTTTGAGGGAAAAAAGTTTTATTTACAAAAAAATCTCCCAAAAATACATATATTTGTTTTACCTGAAAAACATTTTGTTTTTTAACTTTTATTGCAGTCTAAAATATATTAAGTATAATTTTTTAAATGCATAAATGTTTAAAAATGTAATGTTTTAATAAAAAAACAAATCAACTCTTCATAGGCATATTTTGTTGTTGTTTTTCTCTCACTGATTAGTTGTTTCTTTTTAAAAACTAAAAAATACAATATTTGAAGGTTAAAAATGTAGTTTTTTAAATGCAGAGTTGTTTAGAAATGAATGTGTTGAATTCCAAATCAAAACAACTCGTTCAATGCATAATTTGCCCTCTTTTTTTTTCTTTAACCTTACAGATTAGTCATTGTTTTACTTTTTTGCAAACAAAAATATATAAAATATGAGAATTAAAAGTTATCTTTGTCCATACATGTTTAAAAATAAAGATTTTTGAATTACATAGCAGAACTGAAAAATGTATTTCAGTTTTAGGAGTTAAATGGTGGAACAAGCTCAGTGATGAGCTGAAGACATGCACTTCTTTGGTAAGGTTTAATAAAACCTAAAAGGTGAACAAATTTAAAATTATAAAATATAGTAACAATTACTTTCATCCCAATTATTTTTTTTTTTTTAACGTTGCTGTTCCAGGTAATCTTATTTTCATTGAAGGTATGGGATAGGCAAATATTAGCCATGGCTTCAGCCTGATCCTTTTTCGGTCATTCTTTTTCTTTTCTTTTCTTTTTGTGTGTAAATGTGTATGATTGTTATATATGTATAATCTGTACTGTTAAACTGGTCACACAAAATGGTTAATGGTTGATTTTATGACCGAAATAAACTTATTTAATTCATTCAGTCATTCATTCAAATCAACTCTTGAAATACATATTTTGCTGTTATTTTATTCATTTATTTTACCTCATGGATTATTGTTTAACTTTTTCTAAAATATATAAAGTATATGATTAAAAATGAATGTTTTATTCACAAATTCACATTTTAATGCATATTTTATACGTTTTTTAACCCTACAGGCAAGTTATTGTTTGATGTTATGTTTCATATAAAACTTTATGTAAAACAGGTGAGTTTTTCCCATTCTGTCTGCAGTTCAAAGGTCACGTGTGATACCTTCACTGTCCCTCCAACTTCCCATCTGTCAGTCTGCTGTTGTGTTCCACCATAATGGCGCCTCAGTAATGGCTCCTGTCACACAAAAAGGTACTAAGACCTAAAGCCTCTCTCTCTCTCCATGGCCACTGGCAGCTGGGCCGGAGACATAATTTGATTTGGTATTTTATGCTGGAGGAAGAAAAAAAAAAAGCCCAATCCAAGCCCCCTGAAAGACTTTTTACATGACATTAGCACATTTCAGACAGCATTAGGCCTTGAAAAGACATTTGTCTCGACAAAGACGCGCCCGTTTATTTGGAGATAAAGCTTCATTTCCTGCTGGTTCTTTGCTCCTCCGTGATGGTTGGCCTCCTGACAGGTAACAGCATTTCAATTAGTTTAGCTCCCCGCTAGAACTGAGTAAAGAAAGCTCTTAGTCTCCGTCATGTCTTGAGCAAAGTCCTGCTCAGTCTGGACTTTTCCCCGCTGAAGCTGAGCAAATAGGATGTCGTCTGCCATCTTTACAGTGTGCTGTGGCAAATAAACCTACCATTTCACTGAAAAAATGGTCCAGAAGTAGTAAAAGTACAACAAATATAACCACTTCCCTACAGCAGGAAGGGGATTCATTTGGACCCGTTCATCGCGGTTTACCTAACACATGAAACGTGACCGACTGGCATACTTGGCAACCCTCCCAGAGTTTCCGGGAAACTCCCGAAATTCAGCACCTCTCCCGAAAGCCTCCCGGGACAAATTTTCTCCCGAAATTCAGGCGGAGCTGGGGGCCACGCCCCCTCCAGCTCTATGAGGACCCGAGTGACGTGTCTGAAGCGTGTCTGCCCAATGACGTTGTAACTGTAGAATGATCGAGGGCGAGTTCTTGGTTTCTTATGTGGGTTTATTGTTAGGCAGTTTCATTAACGTCCAGCCAGCGCAGTAACAACACACAACAACAGCAGTCACGTTTACTTCTACCACTCTACCGTAAGGCAGTTCGTCTGCCGTAAACAGCATGTGACACTCTTAAACAGGACAATACTGCCATCTACTATACATCCACCACAACACCTCCAGGCGACTTCAACCCTTTACTAATCCTCCTACATTCACATCCCATCTCCCCGGATTGTAAATGACCTAATGTAAATAATCGAATGTATTTGTAATGTATATACTTGTTCTTATGCTATCTGAACTCACTATGTTCTCTGCTGGCTCTACATATCCTACTAAATAAGACCTACACTGTTTCAATGTCCATTTCTCTGTTGATGCAATTGTTGATGACTGAAGTACTGATATCCACCATAGCTCCTCATCCCACCCCCCGGATTGTAAATAATTCAATGTACATATTATGATGATTAACTTGTGTGATGACTGTATTATGCTGATAGTATATATTTGTACCATGAATTGATTAACGTGGACCCCGACTTAAACAAGTTGAAATACTTATTGCGGTGTTATCATTTAGTGGTCAATTGTACGGAATATGTACTGAACTGTGCAATCCACTAATACAAGTTTCAATCAATCAATCAATCATGCATATGTGACAGTAACATCTACTTTAGAAAGTGCAGTGCACAACTGCGCACACAACAGCTGTAAATATACCTCTTCCCTCTTAACCACGCCCCTCGCCTCACCCCCAATCATGCCCAAAACCGGCCACCTCCCGAAATCGGAGGTCTCAAGGTTGGCAAGTATGCCGACTGGAGATGCATTGTCCACTTTAGTGTTAAATATCTTTAAATGTATTTTCCAACTTTGACCACAGCCGTATTTGCTGTGTAGATGGCGCTTTGAGTCATTTTCAGCACACTGCACGAGCTTTTGTGAGATCCACCCAAGAATGAGGCCCTAATGTAACTTTGGGATTTCTGTCGGAACCACTGACCCTTCTACAGGTAAACTAGTAGAGTAGAATTATCTTTAGACCTGAACCTAAACCTTGACACCTTAAATTTGAGGGAGTCCAGAGTCCGACAGCGCCCTGGTGCCCTCAATCAATCAGCTAATCAATCAAAGTTTATTTATATAGCCCTAAATCACAGGTGTCTCAAAGGGCTGCACAAGCCACAAGGACATCCTCGGCTCAGATCCCATATCGGGGCAAGGAGAAACTCAACCCGATAGGCGATAATGAGGAACCTTGGAGGGGACCGCAGATGTGGGGACGTCCAGTTATTAGTGTGAGAGTCCAGTCCATAGTCGATCTAACATAATAGTGTGAGAGTCCAGTCCATAGTGGGTATAACATAATAGTGGGAGAGTCCAGTCCATAGTGGATCTAACATAATAGTGTGAGAGTCCAGTCCATAGTGGATCTAACGTAAAAGTGTGAGAATCCAGTCCATAGTGGATATAACATAATAGTGTGAGAGTCCAGTCCATAGTGGATCTAACATAATAGTTTGAGAGTCCAGTCCATAGTGGATCTAACATAATAGTGTGAAAGTCCAGTCCATAGTGGATCTAACATAACATAATAATGGGCGCGTCCAGTCCATAGTGGATCTAGCATAATGGTGTGAGAGTCCAGTCCATAGTGGATATAACATAATAGTGTGAGAGTCCAGTCCATAGTGGATCTAACATAATAGTGTGAGGGTCCAGTCCATAGTGGATCTAACATAATAGTGAGAGTCCAGTCCATAGTGGATCTAACATAATAGTGTGAGA
Organism: Nerophis ophidion; assembly: GCF_033978795.1. Lineage (NCBI taxonomy): Eukaryota > Metazoa > Chordata > Actinopteri > Syngnathiformes > Syngnathidae > Nerophis > Nerophis ophidion. Next base: position 23,748,500 of record NC_084625.1, on the reverse strand, counting down.
GTCCAGTCCATAGTGGGTATAACATAATAGTGGGAGAGTCCAGTCCATAGTGGATCTAACATAATAGTGTGAGAGTCCAGTCCATAGTGGATCTAACGTAAAAGTGTGAGAATCCAGTCCATAGTGGATATAACATAATAGTGTGAGAGTCCAGTCCATAGTGGATCTAACATAATAGTTTGAGAGTCCAGTCCATAGTGGATCTAACATAATAGTGTGAAAGTCCAGTCCATAGTGGATCTAACATAATAGTATGAGAGTCCAGTCCATAGTGGATCTAACATAATAGTGTGAGAGTCCAGTCCATAGTGGATATAACATAATAGTGTGAGAGTCCAGTCCATAGTGGATCTAACATAATAGTGTGAGGGTCCAGTCCATAGTGGATCTAACATAATAGTGAGAGTCCAGTACATAGTGGATCTAACATAATAGTGTGAGAGTCCAGTCCATAGTGGATCTAACATAATAGTGAGAGTCCAGTCCATAGTGGATCTAACATAATAGTGAGAGTCCAGCCCATAGTAGATCTAACATAATAGTGTGAGAGTCCAGTCCATAGTGGATCTAATATAATAGTGAGAGTCCAGTCCATAGTGGATCCAACATAATAGTTTGAGAGTCCAGTCCATATTGGATCCAACATAATAGTGTGAGAGTCCAGTCCATAGTGGATCTAACATAATAGTGAGAGTCCAGTCTATAGTGGATCCAACAGAATAGTTTGAGAGTCCAGTCCATAGTGGATCCAACATAATAGTGTGAGAGTCCAGTCCATAGTGGATCCAACATAATAGTGTGAGAGTCTAGTCCACAGTGGATCTAACATAATAGTGTGAGGGTCCAGGCCATAGTGGATCTAACATAATAGTGGGAGAGTCCAGTCCATAGTGGATCTAACATAACATAATAGTATGAAAGTCCAGTCCATAGTGGATCTAACATAATAGTGTGAGAGTCCAATCCATAGTGGATCCAACATAATAAGGGTCCAGGCCATAGTGGATCTAACATAATAGTTTGAGAGTCCAGTCCATAGTGAATCTAACATAATAGTGTGAAAGTCCAGTCCATAGTGGATCTAACATAACATAATAGTATGAAAGTCCAGTCTATAGTGGATCTAACATAATAGTGTGAGAGTCCAGTCCATAGTAGATCTAACATAATAGTGTGAGAGTCCAGTCCATAGTGGATCTAACATAATAGTGTGAGAGTCCAGTCCATTGTGGATCTAACATAATAGTGAGAGTCCAGTCCATAGTGGATCCAACATAATAGTTTGAGAGTCGAGTCCATAGTGGATCTAACATAATAGCATGAGAGTCCAGTCCATTGTGGATCTAACATAATAGTGTGAGAGTCCAGTCCATAGTGGATCTAACATAATAGTGAGAGTCCAGTCCATAGTGGATCCAACATAATAGTTTGAGAGTCCAATCCATAGTGGATCCAACATAATAGTGTGAGAGTCTAGTCCATAGTGGATCTAACATAATAGTGTGAGGGTCCAGTCCATAGTGGATCTAACATAATAGTGTGAGAGTCCAGTCCATAGTGGATCTAACATAATAGTGGGAGAGTCCAGTCCATAGTGGATCTAACATAACATAATAGTATGAAAGTCCAGTCCATAGTGGATATAACATAATAGTGTGAGAGTCCAATCCATAGTGGATCCAACATAATAAGGGTCCAGGCCATAGTGGATCTAACATAATAGTTTGAGAGTCCAGTCCATAGTGAATCTAACATAATAGTGTGAAAGTCCAGTCCATAGTGGATCTAACATAACATAATAGTATGAAAGTCCAGTCTATAGTGGATCTAACATAATAGTGTGAGAGTCCAGTCCATAGTAGATCTAACATAATAGTGTGAGAGTCCAGTCCATAGTGGATCTAACATAATAGTGTGAGAGTCCAGTCCATTGTGGATCTAACATAATAGTGAGAGTCCAGTCCATAGTGGATCCAACATAATAGTTTGAGAGTCGAGTCCATAGTGGATCTAACATAATAGCATGAGAGTCCAGTCCATTGTGGATCTAACATAATAGTGTGAGAGTCCAGTCCATAGTGGATCTAACATAATAGTGAGAGTCCAGTCCATAGTCGATCCAACAAAATATTTTGAGAGTCCAATCCATAGTGGATCCAACATAATAGTGTGAGAGTCTAGTCCATAGTGGATCTAACATAATAGTGTGAGGGTCCAGTCCATAGTGGATCTAACATAATGGTATGAAAGTTCAGTCCATAGTGGATCTAACATAATAGTTTGAGAGTCCAGTCCATAGTAGATCTAACATAATAGTGAGAGTCCAGTCCATAGTGAATCTAACATAATAGTGTGAGGGTCCAGTCCATAGTGGATCTAACATAATAGTGAGAGTCCAGTCCATAATGGATCTAGCATAATAGTGTGAGGGTCCAGTCCATAGTGGATCCAACATAATAGTGTGAGGGTCTAGTCCATAGTGGATCTAACATAATAGTGTGAGGGTCCAGTCCATAGTGGATCTAACATAATGGTGTGAAAGTCCAGTCCATAGTGGATATAACATAATAGTGTGAGAGTCCAGGTCATAGTGGATCTAACATAATAGTGTGAGAGTCCAGTCCATAGTGGATCTAACATAACATAATAGTATGAAAGTCCAGTCCATAGTGGATCTAACATAATAGTGTGAGTCCAATCCATAGTGGATCTAACATAATAGTGTGAGAGTTCAGTCCATAGTGGATCCAACATAATAAGGGTCCAGGCCATAGTGGATCTAACATAATAGTTTGAGAGTCCAGTCCATAGTGGATCTAACATAACAATACTATGAAAGTCCAGTCTATAGTGGATCTAACATAATAGTGTGAGAGTCCAGTCCATAGTGGATCTAACATAATAGTATGAGAGTCCAGTCCATAGTGGATCTAACATAACAGTGTGAGAGTCCAGTCCATAGTGGATCTAACATAATAGTGAGAGTCCAGTCCATAGTGGATCCAACATAATAGTGTGAGAGTCGAGTCCATAGTGGATCCAACATAATAGTTTGAGAGTCCAGTCCATAGTGGATCCAACATAATAGTGTGAGAGTTTAGTCCATAGTGGATCTAACATAATAGTATGAGAGTCCAGCCCATAGTGGATCTAACATAACAGTGTGAGAGTCCAGTCCATAGTGGATCTAACATAATAGTGAGAGTCCAGTCCATAGTGGATCCAACATAATAGTGTGAGAGTCGAGTCCATAGTGGATCCAACATAACAGTTTGAGTCCAGTCCATAGTGGATACAACATAATAGTGTGAGAGTTTAGTCCATAGTGGATCTAACATAATAGTATGAGGGTCCAGTCCATAGTGGATCTAACATAATGGTGTGAAAGTCCAGTCCATAGTGGATATAACATAATAGTCTGAGAGTCCAGTCCATAGTAGATCGAACCCAATAGTGAGAGTCCAGTCCATAGTGGATCTAACATAATAGTGTGAGAGTCCAGTCCATAGTGGATCTAACATAATAGTGAGAGTCCAGTCCATAGTGGATCCAACATAAAAGTTTGAGAGTCCAGTCCATAGTCGATCCAACATAATAGTGAGAGTCCAGTCCATGGTGGATCCAACATAATAGTGTGAGAGTCCAGTCCATAGTGGATCTAACATAATAGTGTGAGAGTCCAGTCCATAGTGGATCCAACATAAAAGTTTGAGAGTCCAGTCCATAGTCGATCCAACATAATAGTGAGAGTCCAGTCTATGGTGGATCCAACATAATAGTGTGAGAGTCCAGTCCATAGTGGATCTAACATAATAGCGTGAGAGTCCAGTCCATAGTGGATCTAACATAATAGCGTGAGAGTCCAGTCCATAGTGGATCTAACATAACAGCGTGAAGAGTCCAGTCCATAGTGGGACCAGCAGGAGATCATCTTGAGTGGAGACAGGTCAGCAGAGCAGAGACGTCCCCAACTTAAGCACAGATGAGTGGTCCACCCTGCGTCCTGACTTTGGACAGCTAGCACGTCATCTGTGGTCACCTAATCGCCACGAAGAAGCGAGGAGGGGCAGAGCAGAAAAGAGACAGCAGATCAACTGGTCTAAAAAGGGTTCTATTTAAAGGCTAAATTATGCAAATTAGTTTCAAGATGGGACTTAAATACATCTAGTCAGGTATCGTAGCAGAAAGACGCCTTGTTTTGGAATGGGATCTCCTTGACAATACGATTGACTTGGTCTCGGACTCGGTTGCAAGAGTCCAGTCTAAGGACTCAATGCCCAAAAACAAAACATTTGAATGCTCAAAGGACACCATCAATCAGGACGTGGGACCTGGGACTCCCTCCTCCATTACCATCAAACAGCAAGGGAGAGGAACCAACCAGGTAGAACTGACAGGGGGTGCGAGGTTGAATAAGAACATCTAAAAGTTGACACATCACAGCAGTCAGGTGACCCTTCCGAGGAAGACTGCAGATGACAGTTGAAACAATTTAAGGTAAATATCCCATAATCTCACCCTAACCCAACACTCTGGTTCACGAATTTGGATTCCTCTTGAACCCTTAAATTCGCCATAGGGATGGCATTGCTTGGATGGTAGAGTGGCCGTCTAGCAAATTGAAGGTTCCTTGTTCAATTCCAGCTTCCGCAATCCTAGTCACGACCGTTGTGTCCTTGAGCAAGACACTTCACCCACCTTTCTCTCAGTGCCGCTCGCACTGGTGTATGGATGTGAATGGATGTTTGGTGGTGGTCGGAGGGGCTAAGAATTGATCGATTACCATGAATTGATTAACGTGGACCCCGACTTAAACAAGTTGAAGAACTTATTTGGGTGTTACCATTTAGTGGTCGATTGTACGGAATACAGTGGGGCAAAAAAGTATTTAGTCACCCATCGATTGTGCAAGTTCTCCCACTTAAAATGATGACAGAGGTCTGTAATTTCCATCATAGGTACACTTCAACTGTGAGACAGAATTTGAAAAAAAATCCAGGAATTCACATTGTCGTAATTTTAAAGAATTTATTTCTAAATTATGGTGGAAAATAAGTATTTGGTCAACCATTCAAGACGCTCACTGATGGAAGGAGGTTTTGGGTCAAAATCTCACGATACATGGCCCCATTCATTCTTTCCTTAACACGGATCAATCATCCCGTCCCCTTAGCAGAAAAACAGCCCCAAAGCATGATATTTCCAGCCCCATGCTTCACAGTAGGTGTGGTGTTCTTGGGATGCAACTCAGTATTCTTCTTCCTCCAAACACGACCAGTTGAGTTTATACCAAAATGGATACATGGATGATACAGCAGAGGGTTGGGAGAATGCCATGTGGTCAGATGAAACCAAAATATAACTTTTTGGTTAAGGGGACAGGACGATTGATCCGTGTTAAGGAAAGAATGAATGGGGCCATGTATCGTGAGATTTTTAGCCAAAACCTCCTTCCAGTGCGAGCTTTGAATGGTTGACCAAATACTTATTTTCCACCATAGTTTTCAAATAAATTCTTTAAAATTCCTACAATGTGAATTCCTGGATTTTTTTTTTCACATTCTGTCTATCACAGCTGAAGTGTACCTATGATGAAAATTACAGACCTCTCATCATTTTAAGTGGGAGAACTTGCACAATCAGTGGCTGACTAAATACTTTTTTGCCCCACTATATGTACTGTACTGTGCAATCTACTAATAAAAAGTTTCAATCAATCAATCAAAGCTATATGCGCAAAAAGGCAGCCACGCTTCCGTCAATCTAACCCAGGGCAGCTGTGGTTACAAATGTAGCGTACAACCATCAACATCTGTATCTGGAGTGAATGAATGATGGGTTCTCAGATCTCTGTGAAGCATTTTGAGTGTTTAGACACACGCTATGTAAATCTAATCCATCCATCCATCTATTTTCTACTGCTTGTCCCTGTCAGGGTCGCAGGGGTCCTGTAGCCTATCCCAGCTGCACTTGGGCGGAAGGCGGCGTACACCCTGGACAAGTTGCCACCTCATTGCAAGGCCAACACAGATAGACAGACAACATTCACACACTAGGAACAGTCCATTATTATTATTATTAAGTTCCAGAAGAGGCAGCACGGTGGTATAGTGGTTAGAGCTTTTGTCATACAAGAAGGTCCCTTTTCCAATCCATTCAATCTGATCAAATCCATCAATCTTTCTGTGTGGAGTTTGCATGTTCTCCCCGTGACTGTGTGGGTTCCCTCCAGGTACTCCGGCGTCCTCCCACCTCCAAAGACATGCACCTGGAGATAGGTTGATTGGCAACACTAAATCGGCCCTAGTGTGTGAATGTGAGTGTGAATGTTGTCTGTCTATCTGTGTTGGCCCTGTGATGTGGTGGAAACTTGTCCAGGGTGTACGCCGCCTTCCTCCGAGTAGGCTCCAACCCCCTAAAAGGGACACGCAGTAGAAAAAAGATGCACAAAAAGTTGCAGAAGACTGACAATTTTTTAAATTTCCACCCACAAAAACTAAAATGTCCTCAAACATTTGATTGATTTTTAACCAGGACACCCACAGTCTAAGATACATGATTCCAAGTCATGAGTAACCAATGTTTGGGGAGATAGATCAAAACACCGGGGAAAAAGACAAAAATACATTCAACGGAATTTGGATTTTTTTTATACTTTATTATCAGAATGTTCAAGCAGAACTATCTCCTTAGAAATGAGAGTGTTTCTTTTTTAAAAAGGTGACAATCAGTCACAACTTAGCACCGATGTAGTAGCTGCTGGCTGCTCTTGTTTCCTCATTTGAGGTTTCACTCTTGTATATTTTTTGCCTTTCGGATTGAGCCCCTTCTGGACTGTTCAACAAGGGATTGCACTTGTGTGACTTCTGCTCAGTTTTTGGTTTTTGCTTGTGAACTTTTGAATCTGCCTCAGAAGCAGCCATGGCCATGTTTGCACCGGAGACCAGCTGCTGGCTCTCTGCCACTCCGAAGTCCGTGTGGAGAAATTGGAAGAGATGGGGAGAAGGAGAGAAGGTTGCGAAGCTAGCGTTGAGTGTCCGGGTGGACAAGTTTCATGGAGCGCGATGGGCATGTATTGGACACTTTGATCTCACTCATCAGCGTGCACTGGACATTTGCCGGGGGCTGGTTGGCCGCCTGAGACGCAGTCGGCTCTCTTGTTTGCTTTGTTGGGTCTGTTCTGTCTGTGAGTTGCCCTCAACCCCAGCAGAGGATGGTCTGGAGCACTGCAGAAGACACTGCGATGTATGCGGGTGTTGTGATTGTGTTTTAGTTTTGCATCAGCTCTGCTTTAATGTAGTTTAGGTCCTTTGTGTTTTTTGACGTTTCCCTCGTTTTTTCATACCAAGATAGCGCCGCCATGGTACTGCGCTCTCTTGTAATTGTTGGGTGGTTGTTTTTAATTCTTAAATTCAAAAAGGAAAGCACAGTCACCAAATCAGATGTATTCTCAGCCAAACATACTTGGCCAATAAAGCTAATTCTGATGAACTAAAGGAATTAAGTTCAAATGGGAAAGTAGTCCATATTCCCGTTATCGTGTTTTCGGAGAAATCACATCCTGGGACACCGCGATTCAGCAGGTAGGTTCAAATCCCACCTCTCCCATCCCGTCCTGTCTCTGCCGGTCTGTCCTTGAGACACATTCCCTGTAGGGTTGCCTGCACATGGACACAGAGCCATGACCTTGATTTGGTCCACAGGCGCCGCTTGAAGGCTGCCCACCGCTCAAGAGCATGAGGTTGAGTTAAATGCAGACACATTTTGCTATACATCCTACATATTACAAATGAATAAAGATATTTCTAATTTTCTTTATGGTTACATTCCTTTCTGGTTTTCTCCGTCTTCAAATTTAAGTCCACCCCAAAGTTGCTTTAGGATGTTGATGGACTACACCCTTGCAAAAGTTTTCAGGAAAAGGCTTCACATCAGGAAAAAATCAGTTTCATCACAGTTTTCCGACTTTGCCTTGATGGCACGTGTTGTGTCAGTGACCCATCTTGGCAGTACGTCGTAGGTTCTATACGTACGGTACTGGGAATCGTTAATGCGCACTCCGTTGTCCGCAGTCTTCTTCTTCACGTAGTTGCGGTACTGCTCAGGCAGATCACAAGTATCCATATCTTTTATTCGATCCTCCTTCAGCTCCGCCATCCATGTCTCAATGTCCCGACTGCCCTCCTTCATGCGCTGGGCCTCTGTGAGCCTCTCCCAACGCTTGGCCAAGGCCTCTTCCTCGCGTTCCCTCACCTGCTTCATGATGAACCGCAAGTGCCTCTGGCCATCCTCCAGGCGGTTTTTCTTAACTTCTTCCTCCTGGGCCAGAGCTCTCTTGGTACACTCAAGCACCCGGTCAAACTCTGCTTTTTCTCGTTCGACCTCGATTTCTTCACAATGCTTTTTCCATTCAAGCTGCTTGTCCCGCTCGGCTTGGATCTTGCTGTTTAGGATCCACCTGTCCAGCTCTTTTATCTGAATGTCCTGCGCCAGCTGGGCTTTCTCCCGCAGACGCTGGTACTGGTAATAGGCCTCCTTCTCAGACTTCCTCCTGAACTCTTCCTCTTGCTTAATAGCGCATTGATCCTTCTCAATAATCTGAAGCTTCCTTACCTCAGCAGCCTTTAGTACTTCTTTTTTCTCCAAAGAAGCTTTTTTGATGACTTCTAGTTCCTTCTCGATGGCATTTGGGCCTCTGGCATCTGCGATGATTCGCTCATGCTCTGGAATGGAGAGAGCGACCGGCGCTCTGTATGATTCTTCACGTGGAATTCGAATACTGTACAGGAAACCTTGATTGCAGATCACCATTTTCCTTTGTGGTTTCCTCTGCAAAAATTTGGGATCCATCTTCAACTCCAATGATAGAGTTATTTTTAGTCTCCCAGAATTTGACGACCCACAACCTAAAATCTAAGACTAAAACCCCAAGTTCAGCCACGTTTTGTCATCATCTGACAAAGCAGTCACGCCCTCATTGTCCCTTACATCTGCTAGCATACAAAGCCAAATGATAAATTGGCGACACTTTAATTTACAGCTGCGGATGACATCATAGGTTTAGTTACATCACTCTTACATCACAGCATTGCTTGATTACAAAGGTGCATTCCGTTTCACAACAGTGATATCACTTTTGTCACCAGGTGCTAGTGCAGTCCTGGTGGCTGACATCACGTGTAACATTGACGCTGCAGCTCCTGCATTTAGATACATGACAGAATAAATACTTGACATAACTAATGGATGACATACATTAGACATGACATAATTGATAGATTACATAATTCTTCTTTAACTACTAATGTCAATTTAGAATAAGTACTAAACACTGTTTTTGAATGTCTTTGCTGTGTGAGTAAACTGTTCTTGTTTTTTTGTAGATTACCGACACCTACAGGATTTACATGGGACAGCAACAGCACGTGCAACTTACTCGTTCAACACTTTTCAAGGAAAACTGCACTTTTTGGGGAGAATTTACCCATCATCCACAATTCCTATGTGAGTCATAAACACACATCTTTCCCTTTTCTGTGCATTCCGAATAGTGAAAAACTGCTAGCAAGAGGGAGCTAACATTGCAGGTAATGGGGAATCCTCCATTCTGCCTATAAAGCCCTCTGAAAAAAATCTAAAAACCGCCAACAATGCTCCATTTAGATTCAGTGGCATGCATATTGGCGAAGCAATAGCGATTTGGTTATTGTAAGAGCAAACACTGAGGAACTACTTCTCTAGCGTAGTGACATACAACCTTGCTTGCACTGCTCCTTTGGCCACGAATGAGAGGTAATCCTAGATACTTGATTTCCTTCTGCTGCTGCTGTATCGACTATGAGTTTGTAAAAGATAAACCTTGGTTATGAATTAGGCCTCTCACATATATAGTAAAAGTTGTGGCACCAAGCCGAGAAGTTGGTTAATCTTGAAATTGAACACACAATGTAAAAATTCAGACCAACTCTTGCTCTCAACTCGGCTCAACAAATGGAACGCAGCATAAAATCCCACAACACTGCTAAGAAGACTCTGCAAATGCTACCTTTCCCCCAGGATTTCTAATCAGAGGAGTGAGAACTATGTGGAATTTAGCTGCTGAAAAAGAGAGCACAAGTCTTCAACGAAGGGCAGCACGGTGGCAGAGGGGTTAGTGCGTCTGCCTCACAATACGAAGGTCCTGAGCAGTCCATGGTTCAGTCCCGGGCTCTGGATTTTTCAGTGTGGAATTTGCATGTTCTCCCGACTGCGTGGGTTCCCTCCAAGTACTCCGTCTTCCTCCCACCTCCAAAGACATGAACCTGGGGATAAGTTGATTGCCAACACTAAAATTGGCCCACAGTGTGTGAATGTGAGTGTGAATGTTGTCCGTCTATATGTGATGGCCCTGAGATGAGGTGGCGACTTGTCCGGGGTGTACCCCGCCTTCCGCCCGATTGTAGCCGAGATAGGCACCAGCGCCCCCCGCGACTCCAAAGGGAATAAGCAGTAGGAAATGGAAGGATGGATGGAAGTCTTCAATGATACAATCAGCATCCCAGAGAGCGCAGATATGGTAAGTGACTATTTTGGTATGTTTTTATTTTATTTTTTATTTTAAACATTTGGCAACAGTACGACATGAAAACACTTTCTTTCCCAAAATTTGCCATTGTCAGTAGCAAACAGAACTACAAGAATCAAGAAATGCTCTCAGTGCTGTTGTTGATTTAGAAGTAGCGTTTGTTAAAATGAATGTGCCTATGAAAAAAATGACGGTAGTACATTACATACATACATACTAAGAGCATGTATATAACACTGATTGGGTTTGGGGATTCGGACTGGGGGTGGCAATCTGGATTTGATTGACTGGACGGACTTGATGACTTGATTGGATGGATTCGATTGGAATAATTGATTGATTTTATTGGATAGTACTGATTGATTGGGTTGGATTGGTTTTGATGGATGGATTTGAATGATAGATTGGATCGAATTGAATGGATTGGATCATTGGGTTCATTGGGAGAGGGACAGGGGTAGAAAATGGATGGATGGTCACGTGTCGATCATTATGGCAGCAGCAATGATTGGTCGTTGAATCACTCATTGTGGTTCCATGTTAATCACCATAAAACAATCTGCAGCTACATTTCCTCTGAAAACGTCGGTTGGTTATTTCTTGGAAAAACATGTGGCTGATCAACTGAAAACCATATTTTAGTCTTATTTTTCTTTGGCGTCATCAAAGACAGAGAATGTTCAAGAATGTTTACTGTACATGACATCATATGCATCTCATGAAAAGGACTTTGAGGCTTTGACAATATAAAAGTCACCATCATTCGACTGTGAGTATTTGCACAGCAAATTTACTTACGGGCAGGTCACTGCACAAATCTTTCGTATTTGATTTGAAATTATTATTTGAACAATGACAAGTTTAAGTTCAGATTCTGATAATTTTAATAAGTGGAAGGCAAGGAAGCTGGTGAAGAAACAAGAGGAATTCAATGACCTCTGGCAAAATGACATTCTTGATTTTAATGATGAACTGGATGCGTCGCGAACCAGACTCCAGGCTCTCCAGGAGAAACTGGACTCTGTCAACCAAGAGAACATTACCTTATTGTCCCAACAGAAAGGGTTTGAGGCCAAAATCGCCTTGCAGGAACAGAAGAACAATCTGTTAGACAATGAAATCTGTGACCTGAAAACAGTTCAGTTAGAGCTGGAAACGAGGATTGCAGATCTGAAGGAGCTTCAGGAAAACTTGGAGAGAAAACTGGTCTTGCAGGTGGAGCAGGAGAAAGAAAATATCAAGAGTTCCGAAGACAAAGTCCGCATCAGGTTACGCGATAAAGAAAGGGCACTGCAGGCAAAGGAGGAAGCGCAGCGTCATAATGTGGAAAACTTGGAAAAACGGATCCTTGATCTAAAAGATGGAAACCGCATGTTAAAGCAAGAGCTCAACAAGGTGGAGCAACAGTACGAAAAGGATCGTGAAGTGCACATGAAAACTACAGCAAAGATCCAGTTCGACTATCAGGTGGACATGAGGACGGCCAAAATGAAGAACAAGGTATTGACTGATCGAGTGGAAGCGTTATCGACAACCACAGATGACAAGATAAAAGAAAATGAAAACTTGAGGGAAAAAATTAAAACCAAAAATCAAGAACTGGAGAAGCAGAAGGTGGAAATCGCCGATTTGATGATCCAGATTGAGGCGTTGGTGGAAAAGATGGAGCGAGAAGAGAATCGTACGTCCTCGTTGACGGAGAAAATCATGCAGTTGGAGAAGGAGTTGGAGTCCACATGGAACAAGTTCGAGATTGAGCATAAGGCTCACAAGTTCACCAAAAAACATTCCGGGTTGATCCTCAGAAAACACAGCGATCTGGTAGAACGCATCAAATTCCTAGACCACAGAATCAGGAGCCATCAGGCCTCCATTCTGAAGCTGGAAACGCAGTTGTTGGGCAAGGCTACCTTTATCAAGAACGTCAGTCTGGACATAGAAAACGCCATGTCTCTGGTGAACTACCCCAAGAAATTCATCAAGGAAGTCACCCGAATAAAAGCGAAACACTTTGACGACGACAAGGACGCAGGTTTCATAGACACTCCGGAGGCAGTCTTTCAAGCTGTCGGGACTCAGAAGTCGAGGTTCGACCGCTACGAGACCACCATAAGAAACCTTCGGAAACAGCTGAAGCAGAAGGAACTGGACACAATGAGACAGATCGAAAAACTTGAGAAGCCTCGCAGTGACTTGATCAGAATAGTTAATGATCAAAGGCGGGAAATGGCCAAAGGTAAAAATGAACTGAATGAAATAATTCACTTGCTTAAAACCGTGACCAATTATCTACCACAGAAGATTCAGTTGTGGGTAAAGGACAGACTCGGAGGGGCGACAGTGCCTGCTGATCCAGAACTGCTGTAACACAAAATTTCCTACCTTGCATGCTCTGTTTAAAGTGGAAATATTTGGGGGAGCAGACATATTTTGTCCATAGGAGCTTGGGTATGAGTATTTAGTTTTTGTTTTTAAATGTAATGCTGTTGAAAAAATAACACACAAACATCCATGTGGCTGCTATTCTCTGATTCATTTTCTCAGGCCCCTGTGAAAAATAAGTAAACACTCCTTGGAATGTATGTCATGGAACGTTATAGTGGTACCTTGACTTACAAGAACCCAAGCTTATAAGTATTTCAGGATACAAGTGGTCTCTTGAGTAGGTGTTAGATTGCGATCACAAATTTGAGTTACAAATACTGTTGTAATTCTTGGGTGTTGAGTGTTAGGGGCAGGGATGAATGTACACTGCTACCTCAACTTAAGAGTGCCCCAACTTAAGAGTGTTTTGAGATAAGCGCTGTCTCTCGGCTGAATAAGTTACAAGCAAAAAATGTAGTTACAAGTCACAGAGAACCCTGCAAGATCCGCCCAAAACATCTGGTCTTAACTCGCTAGCATTAGCTTATAGCTAGAGATCGACAAAACTGTTTTTCCAACAATGGAAACAAAGAAAGTGAGTGTAAAGGACAATGTTGAGAAGCAAGTGTTATTCACTGAATTAGAGAAAGCGATACAAAGAAATATGATCGAGTGCGTTTATTGACTTGGTCATATCACTGCTAGTCGGCACCATACTGAAGCAGAACGAGTTGAATGCCAGCTAAGGACTTTAAAAAAATATATCTAGCAAACATTTATCTGTGAAAATACTGATAAGCTGCGGACGGTGATTTGACGGAGAAGCACTTTGCAAGGTTAAAGCTGTAGATCATTTTTACATTAATTCATAAACTACTGTAGGTGTGCAAAGTGCGGCCCGCAGCTTTTTTATTGGTTTGCGATCTACATACAAAATAAGCACGTCCTGCTTTTAAACTTACACAACAAAAAGGAACCGGTCCAAATGTTCCAATAAAATGAGACTCCAAAACCAAAATGGCCGACGACTTGCGTGTCTTAACTGTATATGATCTTTGATCATTTACGTGTGATTAAGTTAATTACAAGATCTGGTAAGATTTTAGATGGAGAACAGGGTTAGATTAGATATAAATGGTAAATGGGTTAAACTCGTATAGTGCTTTTCTACCTTTGAGGTACTGCTAACACTTTGACACTATCTCCACATTCACCCATTCACACACTGATGGCAAAAGCTGCAATGCAAGGCCCTAACCACGACCCATCAGGAACAAGGGTGAAGGGTCTTGCTCAAGGATTCAACAGACGTGACTAGGATATTGGTGATCGAACCAGGAACCTTCAAGTTGCTGGCACGGTCGCTCTACCAACTCAGCCACGATGTTTAGTACATATACACTAATTTGCTGTGTTAACTATAACATTAAGCTAAGATGAGGATGTTTTTTTCAGACGGTTTAGCATATATTGATTAACTTACAGTTAAGTACGGCGGGAGAAGGAGACGACACAACAGCCAGAATCAGTTCAATAGATTTAATGACGCTGATGTACCAGGGTGTGCATGCTACTAGAAGTGTATGGTGCAAGACGATGTGAAGAGTTAACAATATACACGTCACCAGTGGGTGTTGTTTGTGTGTGTTGGATCAATCCTTCAAAAGTCCTGAGGGGAAAGGGAAGAAGACAGTCCGTGTGCAAAGCAAGAGGTCGGGGGCTGGAGAGGGGTCGAGGATCGAGGTAAGCAGTCCAAAATCCGGAGGGTAGTCGAGGCGCACAGCTCGATCACTGGATTCAGAGGGAACACTGCCGGGAACACTGCCGGGAACACAAAGGACATAAGACACGGGCGGAGGGAAAGCACAGAGAGCAGGTACGAGGAGGGAAGCCAGAGATGGGATGTCTACTACACAGAGCGGACTACGCACCTGCACTGGATCTTCCGGTCCGCTGGTCTTTAGGCCGTCTGCCCTCACCAGAACCAGGTGAGCTGATTGCATATCGCAGGGGCGAGTCCCGGCGTGCTTCTAGCGGGGATGCCGGCTGCGCTTGCAGCAGTTTGCATGAGGGATTGCGCCATTTTTGTTCAGCCCTTCTCAGTTTTTAAAAGTTACCGCCAACGATGAAATTATCCATTTTAATAGCTACGGCTGTAACATATAGCATATAGCAGTTAGCATTCCATGACCCACAATGCACTTCTGCCATGACTCCCCCCCGCCGAATTCTCATTGGTTGACGTGTATGTGACGATTGCTGACATTTTCTTTATCTCTTTCGCGAATGAGAAATAATATTTGGTATTTTACGGTAATGTGTTAATAATTTCACACATTAGTCGCTCCGGAGTCAATGTCGCACCCCCGGCCAAACAATGAAAAAAACTGCGACTCATAGTCCGAAAAATACGGTAAACAAAATGCCCCAAATAGTACTCTTTCAGAGGGCCAGCGTCCGCTGCAGTGGACATTGGTTTTTGTTCGGACACAGATGGTTCTGAGGATATTTCTAGCAGTTTTAAAGCAATAGACTTGTGTAAAGTGGGAAAAATATATTTTTGCAGTAGTTTTTTTGCATGGGAAGCTGACATTTTTGTCAGTGAGGATACGTAAAGGGCAGAGAGCACTTACATGTCGGTTGTCTGCAGTTGGCAGAAAGTGAATTTACATGCATGTTGTTGCCCTCCTGACCCTCCACTGTACGGTCACGCTGGCTGACGTATCCGCTCCCTCGCCATGCTTTATGATGGAAACCGATACAAACACAGTGATAGGGTTTCGGGATAAATTATTCACGCTTCAAACGCTCTTTAAGGCCCCCTTTTTTCTTTTTTTCAGACTTCATGCATTTTAATTGATCCGCCGACAATATTTTTGAGGAGATTTACAGTCTATTGGTTGCAGGGGCGTCTTCTAATGTCTCTACCATCTGCTAGGATAGGCCTTTAATTGAAAAGAATTTCTGGCCTGGAAAGGGGAAGAGCTGGACCAAGTTTTGCCGGTCTCCCTCGAGAGCAAAGTAATGAAAAGAAAATAACTTCTCTCCTCTTTAGTGCCTATGGAAGCCATAAAGAATAACAGGACACAGCACAGTTGTGAGTGGGTGAATAACTTTCGTATTGCAGTCGGACAACCATCTGCTAAGATGGTTGCCTGGAAGCCAATTGGATTAAATGTTCTGGCCCGCTTTGGCTTTTAGGACAACCTGACTGGGCGACGCCTCATAAAGCATTTCTTTGTCAGATTTATTTAGACATGAAAGATGTGTTTTTTACGTTTGTGTCGCCCGCTCCACACACACTTTCTTGCTTTCCACATGGCCGACAGCTGATGAGTCTAGCAGGACCCCAGGAACAATAACGATACTCACCTTTTTAACGTGGCCCGACGTTACCTTCGGGAGTCTGGAGGACGGATCCAAGTCACACCACATCATTGGAGCGGAATTTCTTTGTTTTGATTGGTGCAGATGTGAACGGTTTTACCGTTGTCCTATAGCCCAGCTGGCTCCCACACTACTTTACTATAATGTTTCTCTCCACTGTAAAAAAGTGCTGCGTCAACACTTTTCACACTTGCTTCTTGACAAGTACACACTGGATGAGGTCATCGGCCAAATCGCTTTAACGGCCCCAAGGAATCATCCACACCCAAGGTAAACATGATATAGATACTGAAGATCAACAAGGAAGAGGTGAAGCAAAGGCACTGTCTGTCTTGAAGTCCGTGCTGGAACAATATTTTTTTCATGCAAACGTCAGCAGTGTGAAAATTAGTTTAATATCCCGTGTGTGTCTGGCTTCTAATGAAACGCATGAGACACAACCATACAGTATAACTGCACCACCACCAATCTGTTGCGCAATCTTAGCCCCTTCCTGCTCCATCACCCATAAGTGTGAGCATAGTGCATGAAGAAGCGCATGTAAAATGTCATTCTTAATCTTTATTTGCTTAATCAAAATGTATAAACCGTATGTAAAAACAAGGACAGATTATTTTTCTTTGTCTTATATTCATAGCTGTCTTATATTCAGGGTCGTCTTATGTTCGGGCTAATTCCACAGTTGAGCTAAAAGTACATTTCCCAAACGCTTGCCTTTTTACAGTCTAAAAGTGAAAAACAGAGGGATTGTCTTATATTCAGAAGTACACATAATAAAAACAATAGCCAGGAACAGACAACAATCCTTGCATGTGCAGACAGAGGCCACAGCCTGTCCACTGACACATGAGATCAGATGACAGCGTGACATAATATTGACATGTTCACAGCGTGTGCCAGGTGATATACTGTACACACCTGACGGGGCTAATTTTGAGTAACGATGAGCAACAGGTGAGCTCTGTGGGAAGAAGAAATAAATAACTTAGAATTTCACTGGATAGCAAAAAAGAACAAGCTGCATGAGATGGGAATGAACAATATTGATCTGTGTGGTATTTTTGGCCAATTTAATCACAAACAATTTAATACTCAGTTCAGTTTATTTCGAACATGCATACGTCACAATGTAATGCATCACACATTTCCAGTTTTATACAGCACGTCCGAAAAGGAGTAGCAAGAAGCAGAGTTCATTTAATCCTACCCCTTTTCATACCAGTGTAATTTTATTCAACATTCTTTTTGTTTGAATAAGTAAGCAAACAAATATCACATAAATCTGTCTCAATAAAAAAAAGAAATGAAAAAAGGGTTGAAGATGTTCATCATAATTCTTGTTCTGTGTACTTGGTGAACACTTGTAGTTTGAACGGTCTCTTAAACTGAATCATGTCGGTGCATTATTTGATTTCTTTAGTTAATCCATTCCATCATTTAATTCCACATACAGATATGCCAAAGGTTTTAAGTGTTGTACGAGCATACAAATGTTTTAAATGAGTTTTTCCTCTAAGGTTATATTTCTCCTTTTTTGTTGAAAAGAATTGCTTTACATTCTTGGCTAGCAGGTTATAGTTTGCTTTGTACATCATTTTAGCTGTTTGCAAATGCACCAAATCGTAAAATTTCAATAACTGATTTAATAAAGTGTTTATATGTTCTCTATATCCAACATTATGTATTGTAATTCAAATTATATTCTAAAACTGTACAACAATATCAACACACTTATATTATCTGATGATAGGAGGAACTTGTTATGATCCGCTGCCCGGATCATAGTTTATTTACGTATTCAGTTCACTTGTGTTCTCAGCACCTTTTTGAGTTTGTTTGTCTCAGTTACCATGATGGCAAATTACATTCACCTGCCTCTGGTTAGTGTTCGGGACGCGCACCTGTTGCCCGGGCCCTGATCAGAGGGCTATTTAGTCCATGCCCTGGCCTCACTCGGTCTGGCTTCCTAGTTTGTTTTTATACAACAGATGACGACTTTTGTTTCCTGCGCTGTACCTGCTAACTTTCACACTAGGCTCTTTTTACCATCTAGCTCCCACGCTAGCTCCTTTAGTTTTTGCCTTAAGTGCAATGAGCATGTTTTTCTTTATTACCGTTTGATTTATTTCTAAATAAATCATTTGTTCTTACCTGCACGCTGTGTCCGAAGCTCGATCTGCATTCCTGGGAGAACGAACCTCGCATCACGAAGCGTCCCGGTCGTCACAGAAAGACATTTATTAAAGTTAACTGCTAAATAAATCCTTTAAAAAGTACTTTTGTATTTCATCCTTAAATCAATGTTTCTACTGCGTGTCCCTTTCTGTGTATTATCAATAAAGTGCAGCTGAGCAACCCATGGTGTTGGTCGTGTTCTGGTGGTCCTTTCCTCTGCGTTGTGTGGATTTTATGGAACACGACCAACACCATGGGTTGCTCAGCTGCACTTTACTGATAATACACAGAATAAAATTGTTGTCAATAACTTTCTGCCATCGTCGAGCCCCTCTCCCATTATCGTAGACAAAAAAGCGGAGTTACGTACAACAGTGAAATAAAAACATACCTAATAATACACAGAATACAATTGTTGTCAATAACTTTCTGCCATCGTCGAGAACCTACACAAATTTAATAATGACCAAGAAAGTAAACTTAAAGGCCTACTGAAACCCACTACTGCCCACCACGCAGTCTGATAGTTTATATATCAATGATGAAATATTAACATTGCAACACATGCCAATACGGCCTTTTTAGTCTACTAAATTGCAATTTTAAATTTCCTGGGACTTTTTTCTTGAAAACGTCGCGTAATGATGACGTGTACACGTGACGTCACGGGCTGTTATGAATATGAGCGCTGCACACACACGCAGCTAAAAGTCGTCTGCTTTAACGGCATAATTACACAGCATTTTGGAGAACTGTGTTGCTGAATCTTTTGCAATTTGTTCAATTAATATTGGAGAAGTCAAAGTAGAAAGACAGAGTTGGGAAGATTTAGCCTTTAGCCACACAAACACACGGTGATTCCTTGTTTAAAATTCACGGAGGTGAAACTTTCCTATGGATCAGAGCGGACATGGATCCCGACTACATGTCAACCAGCAGGTTTCGGTGAGAAAATTGTGGTTAAAAAGTCGCCACTTACCGGATATCAGCTGAGCTTCTGCCTCCCGTACAGCTGCCATCGACTTCCCCGAGACACTGCGCGTCAACACCCGGCCGTGGACGTACACTTCCGACTATCAGGTACTGTTAAACTCACTAAAACACTAGCAACACAATAGAAAGATAAGGGATTTCCCAGAATTATCCTAGTAAATGTCTCTAAAAACATATGAATCCGTCTCAATGCAACGCGATTGTAATAGTGTTTTTTTAAACTTGTTTTTTTTTTTGTTTCCTAGTCCATCGCTATCAATATTCTCAAACACAAATCTTTCATCCTCGCTCAAATTAATGGGGAAATAGTCGTTTTCTCGGTCTGAATAGCTGTTTTTGTTGGAGGCTCCCATTAAAATCAATGTGAATATGTGAGGAGCCATCAACATGTGACGTCATCGTCTGCGACTTCCGGTAAAGGCAGGGCTTTTCTCCAGTTGCGAACTTTATCTTGGATGTTCTCTACTAAATCATTTCAGCAAAAATATGGCAATATCGCAAAATGATCAAGTAAGACACATACAATGGACCTGCTATCCCCGTTTGAATAAGAAAATCTAATTTTAGTAGGCCTTTAAGTTCTTAAGACAATACATTTTCTGTCGTTGCATGGACACCTACCTCCTGTTATTGTAGACAAAAGGGAAGTTGGAAGGCCTGTCCAACGCATATAAAAAGACAGGTAGGAGGGACAACGAGACAATGGTTACATATTGACAAAACATCGAACAATATTCAGGTATTTACATGTAACTTACACATTTTGTGTAATTATAGTAATGATAAAACATTATAAAATACATGATAGGTTGATTGGCAACACTAAATTGGCCCTAGTGTGAGAATGTGAGTGTGAATGTTGTCTATCTGTGTTGGCCCTGTGATGAGGTGGCGGCTTGTCCTGGGTGTACACTGCCTTCCGCCAGAATGCAGCTGAGATAGGCTCTAGCACCCCCCGCGACCCCGAACGAAGAGGTAGAAAATGGATGGATTATTTACAAGACATAATTGACCCTATGTATATGCCCTGATTTTGAAATCAATGCACTAAATCAGTGGTTCTCAAATGGGGGTACGTGTACCCCTGGGGGTACTTGAAGGTATGCCAAGGAGTATGTGAGATTTTTTTAAAATAGCAACAATTCAAAAATCCTTTATAAATATATTGAATAATACATCAACAAAGTATGAATGTAAGTTCATAAACTGTGAAAAGAAATGCGATCCATAAATATTGATGTTAAATATTTCTTTTTTTGTGAAGACATGTTTAGAATGAAGTTCATGAATCCAGATGGATCTCTATTACAATCCCCAAAGAGGGCCCTTAAGTTGATGATTACTTCTATGTGTAGAAATCTTTATTTATACTTGAATCACTTGTTTATTTTTCAACACATTTTTAGTTATTTTTATTTTTTTTTCAAAATAGTTCAAGAAAGACCACTACAAATCAGCAATATTTTTTTCACTGTTATTTAATTGAGTAAATCAAACTGATGACATAGTGCTGTATTTTACTTCTTTATCTTTTTTTTCAACAAAAATGCTTTGCTCTGATTAGGGGGTACTTGAATTTAAAAAATTTTCACAGGGGGTTCATCACTGAAAAAAGGTTCAGAACCACTGCACTAGATCAATCAAAAACACTTTCAACAATGTAACTATTTGAACAACCCACAGATTATTATGAAAATAATTTCCATAACATCAATCTCACCAGGATAACATTAATCCGATACTGATGAATACTGATATCGAGCTGTCGGTATGTGGATTGACCCGCCCACCCCTAGTCCTTGAACGCATCACATGCAACGAGCTAAGTGTACCACGTCAATAGTGTTTACATGAAGACGTCTAGCTAGAGGAAAGTTTTATTCCAGAAGAGACTGGGGCTATTAAATACAATATTTTATAGGCCTACAATTTAATAGTGTAGTGGCCGGAGCTAAAGCACAGCAACAAGGTAAGCTAACATTCGGATATTTGTCATTTTTTTAAGTTGTGTCCTTTAAAATGGTGGTGTACTTATATAAACATGAGATGTAATTATATAAACATGATATAAACCTATCTAATCAGTATTGCTAATTATTTGTATCGCCACGTATTCTTTAAAATGGTGGTTTAATTATATCAACATGATAGAAACCTATCTAATCAGTATTATTGCTAATTATTTGTATCGCCACGTGTTATCTGCTGTTACTATGGCGTCGTTGTGTTGGTGGGATCAGAGATGATTGACAGCAGGAGAGCTCTGCTGGGGGCTCAACACGACGGCGAGGCCTCGGTGGGTCATTTTCTATTGGCAGGTGTCTGATAGCTGCCGTTAAATCTGGGGATTTACTTTGTGCCATCCGCATTATTGTGCTGGGATTCCCTGAGTCCCCGGATCACCTGTCACATTCTGACATGCCAGCTTTGCTGCCTCACGCTCCATCCACCCCTCAACCTCCAAAGCTGGCACTGCATGGGCCACACAGCAGAGCCAGGACCCCAAGCTTGCTCCTATTACAGGGGTAGGGAACCTGTGGCTCGAGAGCAGGGGTCACCAACGCGGTGCCCGCGAGCACCAGGTCGCCCGTAAGGACCAGATGAGTCGCCCGCTGGCCTGTTCTAAAAATATCTCAAATAGCAGCACTTACCAGTGAGCTGCCTCTATTTTTTAAATTGTATTTATTTACTAGCAAGCTGGTCTCGCTTTGCTCGACATTTTTAATTCTAAGAGACAAAACTCAAATAGAATTCGAAAGTCCAAGAAAATATTTTAAAGATTTTTTTACTTTGCTTCTTATAACTTTCAGAAAGACAATTTTAGAGAAAAATACAACCTTAAAAATGATTTTAGGATTTTAAAACACATATACCTTTTTACCTTTTAAATTCCTTCCTCTTTCCTGACGATTTAAATCAATGTTCGAGTATTTTTATCTTTTTTTATTGTAAAGAATAAAAAATACATTTTGATTTAATTCTTCATTTTAGCTTGTTTTTTCGACGAAGAATATTTGTGAAATTTTTCTTCAAACTTATTATGATTGAAATTCAAAAAAAATATTCTGGCAAATCTAGAAAATGTGTAGAATCAAATTTAAATCTTATTTTAAAGTCTTTTTAATTTTTTTTTTCAATTTTTGTTCTGGAAAATCTAGAAGAAATAATGATTTGTCTTTGTTAGAAATATAGCTTGGTCCAATTTGTTATGTATTCTAACAAAGTGTAGATTGGATTTCAACCTATTCAAAACATGTCATCAAAATTCTAAAATTAATCTTAATTTGGAAAAATTACTAATAATGTTCCATACATTTTTTTTTAATTATTTTAAAAAGATTCGAATCAGCTAGTTTTTCTCTTAATTTTTTTCGGTTGAATTTTGAATTTTAAAGAGTCGAAAATGGAAATAAACTTATGTTTGAAATACAAACTTTTTTTTTTTTTTTTCTCTTTTAAACCGTTCAATTAAGTGTTTTTTCATCATTTATTTCCTACAAAAAAACTTCCGTAAAAGGAAAAAAAATGTACGACGGAATGATAGAGGGAAATACCCCTTTATATATATATATATATATATATATATATATATATATATATATATATATATATATATATATATAAGGTAAATTGAGCAAATTGGCTATTTCTGGCAATTTATTTAAGTGTGTATCAAACTGGTAGCCCTTCGTAATAATCAGTACCCAAGAAGTAGGTCTTGGTTTCAAAAAGGTTGTTGACCCCTGCTCTAGAGCCAGATGTGGCTCTTTTGATGACTGCATCTGGCGCTCAGATACATCTTAGCTGACATTGTTTAATACTATAAGTAATGAATAATTCCACTGGTAATCACAGTGTTAAAAATAGTGAAGTGAATTATATTTATATAGTGCTTTTCTCAAGTGACTCAAAAGCTCTTTACATAGTGAAACCCAATAACTAAGTTACATTTAAACCAGTGTGGGTGGCACTGGGAGCAGGTGGGTAAAGTGTCTTGCCCAAGGACACAACGGCAGTGACTAGGATGGCTGAAGAGGGAATCGAACCTGGAACCCTCAAGTTGCTGGCACGGCCACTCTACCAACCGAGCTATGCCGCCCCCCACATTTTAAAAAAATTAATAGAAAAAGGCCTGAGAATTATACTTTAATGCGGATACTGTATTTCCTTGAATTGCCGCCGGGGATATAGTATGCGCCTGCCTTGAATTACTGCCGGGTCAAACTCGCTTCGCAAAGTAATTAGCGCATGCTTAGTATTACCGCCGGGTCAGACTTGTCTCCATGGCAACAAAGTAAGTTTATTACAAGTATCATCCCTGCAGGACGAGGAAAAACTAAACATGATTCACTACACACCATAGCTCACCGGCATCAAAATGTAAACGAACGCCATTGGAGGGTCTACACCTGACATTCACTGTAAAGATACCAAGTACAGGCACGTATCTTTCGTTTTTTTAAAAATTCATATTGTGTTTATAAACTCAGGAAATATGTCCCTGGACACATGAGGACTTTGAATATGACCAATGTATGACCCTGTAATGACTTGGTATCAGATTGATACCCAAATTTGTGGAATCATCCAAAACTGATGTAAGGTATCAAACAACAAAAGAATAAGTGATTATTACATTTTAACAGAAGTGTAGATAGAACATGTTAAAAGACAAAGTAAGCAGATATTAACAGTAAATGAACAAATAGATTGATTATGAATTTTCTACCACTTGTCCTTAATAATATTGACAAAATAATAGAATGATAAATGACACAATATGTTACTGCATATGTCAGCACACTAATTAGAAGCCTTTGTTTGCTTACTTACTACTCAAAGACAAGTTGTCTAGTATGTTCGCTATTTTATTAAAGACTCAATTGCAATAAGAAACATACAATTGGCCCTAGTGTGTGAATGTGAGTGTGAATGTAGTCTGTCTATCTGTGTTGGCCCTGCGATGAGGTGGCGACTTGTCCAGGGTGTACCCCGCCTTCCGCCCGATTGTAGCTGAGATAGGCGCCAGCGCCCCCCGCCACCCCAAGAGGGAATAAGCGGTAGAAAAATGGATTGATGGATGGAGGTATGTTTAATGTACCTTAAGATTTGTTGTTGAATTAACCAATAATGCAATTTTTTGTGGTTCCCTGTATTTAGAAAAGTACCAAAAAGTATCAAAATAATGTTGGTACAGGTACCAAAATATTGGGATCGGGACAACACTAGAGTATATTTTATGGCTCTCACAGAAATACATTGTAAAATGTTCGGCTTTTATTGCTCTCTCAGCCAAAAAGGTTCCCGACCCCTGGTCTAGAGAGAGGATGACATAACCACAACTGTTAGTGTGTTAGGATTGTCACAATCAGTGCACGACACGTAAGAAGAGGGAGGAATTATTCAGAAAATGGTGAAATGGTAGTTAGTATATGATCGATACAAGATTGTGATTAAGACGCTATTTTTTTGGTTTTGTTATGTTTACAAACTCGGGGAATAATTCCCTTGTCACAGGAGGACTTTTGAGGGCAAAACCCAGAGGACTCAATGAGTAGTTTTTGCCTTTATTTCTATATAATAGAATGAGCAGTGTACTCACCTTTGCTCGTTTCTCCAAATGCATTTGGTACGTTTGTCTTCACATTGTTGTGTGTTTCCACAAATCAAATCAAGGATCATTTAGATTACAAGATGGCGTTGTCACTACTGAGTGAAGCTGAACGCCTCTGATTTTAACCAGAACATTTTTTGTTTTTTGAAGGGGTCTTTTAGGAGGCCTCTGGTTCAATCTTGCTTAATCACACACACACACACACACACACACACACACACACACACACACACACACACACACACACACACACACACACACACACACACACACACACACACACACACACACACACACACACACACACACATTCTTGAATTTGTTACCTTCTTGACACCCCTGAAAAATGCCTACCTCTTTAGGACCACCCTTTCTAGATATCTAAAGATTTATATTTACAATAATAATAATATATACATACTATGCAAATATAAAAAAGGTAGGCTTTTAGTTATTTTATTTTTTTGTGATTGGTTTTTAATCTTCATTATTTAACTAGTTATAACAGTATGTCTCTATATACATATTTATTTATGTATTTATTTTTTATTAATTTTGGCCATAGGGGGCGCTTTTCAATTTCTTACACATACTTGTCATTACATATGTTGGCCAGAGGGGGAGCACTTTATATTTTTACACACTTGTGTAAAAAGAGCACTTTAAAAACAGTCAATTTTAAAAAAACATCCTTTTTGGGACCACCCTAATTTTGATAGATTTCACTACCAGGGTGCAAATGAGATATATATATTTTTTTGATAGATTTCACCACCAGGGGTGCAAATGAGATCTCTATTTTTTGTTTTTGGTAAGGCCGATGACAAACGAGTCATGGACCACAGATGGCCCCTGTGCCACACTTTGGGCAACCCAGCTGTAGAAGCTAACTGTTAATGGCCACTATAGTCTTAGTACCGTAGTGTATTTGTTCAACCTATGGTGACATATGGGACGCAGGTTGTCTTATGTCAACACCAGAAGTCGTAAAATCAGCTGTTCACATTGCGGGTTTTTTCAGCGAAGAATAGAGAAGTCCTTCTTTAGCTACCGTCTTGTTTTATCATATATTGCTGCCTTTTGTATGCACATTACATCAACAAAAAAATCCTGACTTTGGAGCAATGTTCACAGACTCTAGTATTTGTCTCTCTATTATATGCAATGGTTTTCCGTATCGGGACCATGATTTCGGTCCTAACATGTTCACCTGTCCTCATATGGTCGGTACTTTTCCTTGTTGATGTCTCAAGAAGGGTAGTAATACAAAAACACAGACACACCCACACACACACACAAACACACACACACACATGCGCACACACACACACACACACACACACATCTCATCAAGGTTTTCAGCGCTGCACAGACCTGACAGGTAATGGTCCTGTGGTTTGGACACCAATCAGTCTCTAAAACTGTTTACATTTCAAATGTTTTTTTGTGTGTGACACTCAGGTATCGATTCCTTTAGTATGATGAAAACCTCTCAGAAAAAGCATATTTTTACATATAACTAACATAAGATTGTAACTAACATAATATTGGCTGTGTCGTGTGCGACCTGTTTATGAGTGCTTCTGTGTGTATTATTTACATGTTTATGATCACTACTTCCATCTGTTGTTTCTGGAACAATCAGCAGCGGGTACATTTTGGGGAGGGTGGTAGCTGTAACTTGGGTTTCATGATTGAGAGGCTGGGCTTGATTATGACGGACTATACAGCAATGGGGGCTTCCGGGTTTGAGAGAGGGGGTCAATGTCTTCTCTTCAAGGCCTCCTCAAGGTTTATACTGGAGAACTGCAGGAAAGCAATGTCTCTTGGGACATAATGACATAATAAGAACACTTTTGATAGAGTTTTGAATACTGGTCAGGAATTGTTCCCTGTATTCCTGCATGAACTTTATAGGAGTAATATGAAAAGTAGAATTTTACAGGAAAAAAATATATTTTGATAAATATTTGTGTTGGTTTCTAAAATTTCTAATCAAATTGGGGAAACAAGTAAGAACAATCTAAAAATATGGTAATATGTCAGTATGCTAGCATATTATTTTCATGCAAAATTGTACATCATTCTTATGTCAGTTATTGTATCTAGAAGTGGTGAAAAGGAGGCAAAAAGCATGTGGGTTTGCAGTTTTATTTGAACATAAAAGCTAACAACAACAGCATCATCTTCAGTAAGTGATGTTAGTTACAACAGAAACATAAAATTATGTACAGTAATGCAACAGAGGCGTTCTTTAAATTACTATTTTGGACACAAAGAAACAAAAATAGTCTTCATCTACGCAATTCAAAGAAGAAATATAACTTATCCAAGACAATATCATCATTTGTAAAAAATTAAATAAAATAACAAATAAAGTAATACTTCAAAGAACATTGTAACTTATTGCGTGTCCGAGGAGCAGGAAGAAGCACATTGTATAATTTCCTGCTCCAACAGTCAGATACAGTGGGGCAAAAAAGTATTTAGTCAGCCACCAATTGTGCAAGTTCTCCCACTTAAAATGATGACGGAGGTCTGTAATTTTCATCATAGGTACACTTCAACTGTGAGAGACAGAATGTGAAAAAAGAATCCAGGAATTCACATTTTAGGAATTTTAAATAATTTATTTGTAAATTATAGTGGAAAATAAGTATTTGGTCAACCATTCAAAGCTCTCACTGATGGAAGGAGGTTTTGGCTCAAAATCTCACGATACATGGCCCCATTCATTCTTTCCTTAACACGGATCAATCGTCCTGTCATCTTAGCAGAAAAACAGCCCCAAAGCATGATGTTTCCACCCCCATGCTTCACAGTAGGTGTGGTGTTCTTGGGATGCAACTCAGTATTCTTCTTCCTCCAAACACGACAAGTTGAGTTTATACCAAAATGGATACATGGATGATACAGCAGAGGATTGGCAGAATGTCATGTGGTCAGATGAAACCAAAATACAACTCTTTGGTCATGTCATCACAGGGCCAACACAGATAGACAGACAACATTCACACTCACATTCACACACTCGGGCCAATTTAGTGTTGCCATTTAACCTAAGGTGCATGTCTTACATTTATGTATTTTGTAATTAAGAAATAAGGCACAGCCTAATATAAACCATTGCTAATGATTTGTGTCTTTGAATAAGTAAGTACAAAATGTGCTGTAAAATAAATTTAATAAAAGATAGTTTATTTATTTTTCATTTTTCTGTACCCCCATCAGAAAGTCCAGATTTTGTCCTAATTGTGATACATATTTGTCTATAATGTTAAAAAAAAAGGGTCAAAAGGAGGCAAAAAGAATATTGGTTTGCAGAACACAAGCTAATACCATCCATCAGCATCATCTTCAGTCAAATTTGACAAAAACATGAAATTATATTATCTGTTTGTTTGTTTTTATTATTTTGAACAAAGCACACCAAAAACACTTTTAATCGACACAATTTAAAGGAAAAAAAAAAAGATCTTCAAAACAATATCATTTGTGAAAACAACCAAACAAAAAATGTTCATATTTAAAATCAATCAATCAATCAATGTTTACTTATACAGCCCTAAATCACTAGTGTCTCAAAGGGCTGTACAAACCACTACGACATCCTCGGTAGGCCCACATAAGGGCAAGGAAAACTCACACCCAGTGGGACGTCGGTGACAATAATGACCCAGTGGGACGTCGGTGACAATGATGACTATGAGAACCTTGGAGGAACATCTTAAAATGGAACATGTTGCATGTCCAAAAACGAGAAGGAAAAAGCACATTTTCCAATGTCCTGACCCAGCACTCAGATATAAATCTGATAATTGATCAACAATACTATACATACTTTTACTCAATTTAGTTAATACTTAATTAACCCCCCCCACCCCCCCCCCCCCCAAAAAATCACCTTCATATATTTTGGAATTAAGAATTAAGCCTTTTATAAACCACTGCTGAATAGTGAAGTGAAGTGAATTATATTTATATATTGCTTTTCTCTAGTGACTCAAAGTTATTTATGTAGTGAAACCCAATATCTAAGTTACATTTAAACCAGTGTGTGTGGCACTGGGAGCAGGTGGGTAAAGTGTCTTGCCCAAGGACACAGCGGCAGTGACTAGGATGGCGGAAGCGGGGATCGAATCTGGATCCCTCAAGTTGCTGGCACGGCCACTCTACCAACCGAGCTATACCGCCCATAATAATAATGAATTATAATAATGACATTTTATAGACTTGTCCAGGGTGTACCCCGCCTTTCGTTCGAATGCAGCTGAGATAGGCTCCAACACCCCTTGTGACCCCAAAAGAGACAAATGGTCGAAAATGGATGGATGGGAGTTAGTTTATTAAAATAAATATAACATGTCGAAAATTACTTTGGTATAATATATGAATAGTTTTCACATATTTCACATTTTTCTCGACGACTTCCCGCCCGCATCAGAAAGTTCAGTTTTAGTAGTTACTTGTAATACATAATTGTCTATAATGTAAAATAAAAAAGAATACATTCCTAAAATACTGCATATTACAGTTGAATATTTATCAAAGTAAATACACATTTGTTTTCTTGTTTTTCTGCAGCTTACAGATGTTTATATTTGTGCCGTACATTTTAATAATATTTTGGAAAGCACATCCTTAATCATTAGAGAAATTAGAAAATGTTTTCCCCCCCAAAAAAATTCTGAATGTTTTGGATCCAAAAACATCAACAATGTGATAAATCTGCTTCTCATTGGACAGCAGCTAAAGCCAAATATCCCGATTGTGGTGCAGGTAAAGCAGTAAGAGTGTTTTTAGTTAATTAGATCTTATCAAAGTGTCAACAAACCGTAACACGATCCAAAATGGAATGCTAAATAATCATTTAGATGTCGAAGGAAAACTATTACTACCGAGATGTAAAGTTACACCCCTTGAGGACAAGTGGGGGGCTGTGAAAAGAGAGGCCGATACTGATGTCTGTATGGATAGAAAGAAAAAGAAAGCAAAGAAACACAGGCGGGATGAAAGAGCGTGTGGCTCCCCTGTGATGTCGGCTGCAGACCTAGCGGGTCCCAGCGTCAGCCCGGCCCAGCGTCGGGTTTCCCCCTGGGCCGGAAGTGGCGCGTTTCCCCTGGCGACAAGCTCTTCCTGCAAAATAAAGAAATCATTAAAAAGATGACAGCTGGGCTCGCCAACAGAAATTCCCAAGGGGGGTTCGGCCTCAGAGAGCTGCCACCCAGCATTAGCTTGCTGCTTTTTGCTTCCCCATCACCTCCCTTGCCCGTTAAAAGAACACGAATTTCTTCTTTTTTCTTCTGCTTCTAAAATATAGTGGGTTGGTTGATTATTTTTTCAACTGCAGAGAGTACCAGACAACTTGTGGTAAGGCCTCATATACAAACCCCATTTCCATATGAGTTGGGAAATTGTGTTGGATGTAAATATAAACGGAATACAGTGATTGATTTGCAAATCCTTTTCAACCCATATTCAGTTGAATGCACTACAAAGACAACATATATGATGTTCAAACTCAAACTTTATATCTTTTTTGCAAATAATGATTAACTTAGAATTTCATGGCTGTAACACGTGCCAAGCCAAAGTATTTGGGAAAGGGCATGTTCACCACTGTGTTACATCACCTTTTCTTTTAACAACACTCAATAAACGTTTGGGAACTGAGGAAACTAATTGTTGAAGCTTTGAAAGTGGAATTCTTTCCCATTCTTGTTTTATGTAGAGCTTCAGTCGTTCAACAGTCCGGGGTCTCCGCTGTCGTATTTTACGCTTCATAATACGCCACACATTTTCGATGGGAGACAGGTCTGGACTGCAGGCGGGCCAGGAAAGTACCCGCACTCTTTTTTTACGAAGCCACGCTGTTGTAACACGTGCTGAATGTGGCTTGGCATTGTCTTGCTAAAATAAGCAGGGGCGTCCATGAAAAAGAAAACGCTTAGATGGCAGCATATGTTGTTCCAAAACCTGTGTGTACCTTTCAGCATTAATGGTGCCTTCACAGATGTGTAAGTTACCCATGCCTTGGGCACTAATGCACCCCCATATAATCACAGATGCTGGTTTTTTAACTTTGCGTCGATAACAGTCTGGATGGTTCGCTACCCCTTTGGTCCGGATGGCACGATGTAAAATATTTCCAAAAACAATTTGAAATGTGGACGCGTCAGACCACAGAACCCTTTTCCACTTTGCATCAGTCCATCTTTGATGATATCGAGTCCAGAGAAGCCGGCGGCGTTTCTGGATGTTGTTGATAAATGGCTTTCGCTTTGCATAGTAGAGCTTTAACTTGCACTTACAGATGTAGCGACAAACTGTATTTAGTGACAGTGGTTTTCTGAAGTGTTCCTGAGCCCATGTGGTGATATCCTTTAGAGATTGATGTCGGTTTTTGATACAGTGCCGTCTGAGGGATCGAAGGTCAAGGTCATTCAATGTTGGTTTCCGGCCATGCCGCTTACGTGGAGTGATTTCTCCATACTCTCTGAACCTTTTGATGATATTATGGACCGTAGATGTTGAAATTCCTAAATTTCTTGCAATTGCACTTTGAGAAACGTTGTTCTTAAACTGTTTGACTATTTGCTCACGCAGTTGTGGACAAAGGGGTGTACCTCGCCCCATCCTTTCTTGAGAAAGATTGAGCATTTTTTGGGAAGCTGTTTTTATACCCAATCATGGCACCCACCTGTTCCCAATTGGCCTGAACACCTGTGAGATGTTCCAAATAAGTGTTTGATGAGCATTCCTCAACTTTATCAGTATTTATTGCCACCTTTCCCAACTTTATCACATGTTGCTGGCATCAAATTTTAAAGATAATGATTATTTGCAAAAACATTTTTTTATCAGTTTGAACTTCAAATATGTTGTTTTTGTAGCATATTCAACTGAATATGGGTTGAAAAGGATTTGCAAATCATTGTATTCCGTTTATATTTACCTCCAACACAATTTCCCAACTCATATGGAAACGGGGTTTGTAAATACACTTTTTTTCCAAGTACAATTCAATATGATGTATATTACTATAAATATAATGTATACTCCCATCCTACAGCAAAAACTTTAGTTTTACAAATCCCCATTTTTTTTTTTTTTTTTTTGTCCTGTCCACCTTCTCAGGCAAATTATATAGTTGATGTAAATGCCCATATCGGCTGTTCAGATTTACTTTACAAAAGAGAAGTGTAAGATACTTCTCTTGTTGTCTTATTTGAATGTGACTTTATTAAATGTATTTATATTATCATTTGGTGCAGCTGGGCCGGAGCAGGAGGGGATAGAAAGAGAAAAAAAGGAAGACAGAGGGGGAAATTGTGGGGATAAGAGGGGGATTAGACAGAGAGACAAAAACAACAACAGCAAATACAACAATAACAACAACAACAATTGAACAACACCAGCACATACATAATATGTACAAATATGATCGTAAAAGTGATAGCAAATAAGCAATTAGTGAAATAAATAATATAGTAATGACAATGAGCATTTTTACACTAAAACTGGAGCAATACAAATACCAATAGAAAAAGCGCTATTGATCATGAACAAAACCAATAGATTACCTCTACTATCAACAATAAAGTTGTTCAAATGCAACGATACGTATACATAATGATAGCTAGAAAGATAATGAAAAAAAAAATAAAAATTTAAAAATAAAAGAAAAGAAAAAAAAAGAAAAAAGAAAAGGGAATACCGAAAGATGAAAGGGAAGCGAGAGAGGCAACCTATATTAATCTTGTAGCTTGTTATAGTAACAATGGTTTAAGCTCTGTCAATATGCCTTGTGTTACCCAGTTTACCCTAGGGCAACAGCATTGATATATGTTTGATGAAACATGATTATGTGCATGAGTGCATGTATGTATATGTACTTGTATATGAACAGAATGTGTATATGAATGTTTGTACAGTAAATGTATATGTACAGTATATGTATGTTTGTTTGTACAGTGAATGTATATGTACAGTATATGTATGTTCGTACCGTGAATGTGCGCGTGGATGGACGGACTTGGAGTATCTGTAGATATGTAATGTATTTGTGTATGTATGTGGGAGCGTAGGTACCAATGTATGGACGTTTGTATGTATGAGTAACGGTGTGTGTTGTGTTAGTATATGTGTGTTTGTATGTACAATATATTTGACCACTAGTGTGCGTGGGATCCAGAGTGCGGACCCAGCCACCCAGAGAGCCCAACCCAAACAGCAGGTGTGGCGCCCAGGGAACCAGGGATCACCCGCCCCACGCAGCCAGGCCGGCCAGCGGCGGGAACCCCAGAGCCCGGCCCACCGCGCCGCCCGGAAGAGCCGGCAGCAGGCCGCAGACAGACACGCCCGGCAGAGGACAGGGCACGAGAGAAGCAGCGGACGGCCAGACCCCAAGCCAGCGAGAGAAAACCCCCCACACGGGCAGAAAGACGGGACGCCCCGCCCGGGGGAACCCAGAGACTCCCTGCAGCCGGACAGGAAGACCGCCCCCGACCCACCAGCACCCAGGCCCCCCCGACCCCACCCCCACCCCCGGGGAGCACGGCGCGGCCCACACCAGGCCACTCCACCCGAGCCGGCCGCCACAGGACCACCCAGCGCAGGGCCGCGGGGACCACCCACCCCACCCGCAGGGACCCCAACGATGGAGATGGAACAACCAGCAACCGCCCTGTCGAAGTCTTCCCTGAGAGAGGGGAGAAAAGGAAAAAAATGTTTAAAAAAAATAAATAAATAAATACATTAAATTATATATATATATATATATATATATATATATATATATATATATATATATATATATATATATATATATATATATATACATTTATATATATATATACATATACACATACATACACATACATATACATATATACACATACATACATACACATCCATACACATATATACACACACATACACACATACATACATATACGTATATATACACATACATACACACACACATACATACATATATACACACACACATACATACATATGCATACATACACATACACACACACATACATATATATACACACACACATACATACATATGCATACATACACATACACACACACATACATATATATACACACACATATACACATATATATACACACATATACACATATATATACATACATGCACACATACACATATATACATACACATACGTACATATATACACACACATATACACATTTATATACACACACACACATATACACATATATATACATACATGCACACATACACATTTATACATACACATACATACATATATATACCCACATATACACATATATATACATACATGCACACATACACATATATACATACATACATACATATACACACATACCTCCGCATACATATATACACACAAAAAATAAATAAAATAAATAAATAAGCTCACAGACAGGCTCACACACAACCTCACTACCCCAGCAGCTGGCCGACTCGCAGCAATTCGGAATACCCTGCAGCACCAAGCTACCACAATGGATGAGGGGACTAGACCCATTTTTCAATCAATCAATCAATGTTTACTTATATAGCCCTAAATCACTAGTGTCTCAAAGGGCTGCACAAACCACTACGACATCCTCGGTAGGCCCACATAAGGGCAAGGAAAACTCACACCCAGTGGGACGTCGGTGACAATGATGACTATGAGAACCTTGGAGAGGAGGAAAGCAATGGATGTCGAGCGGGTCCAACATGATACTGTGAAAGTTCAATCCATAATGGATCCAACAACACAGTCGCGAGAGTCCAGTCCAAAGCGGATCCAACACAGCAGCGAGAGTCCCGTTCACAGCGGAGCCAGCAGGAAACCATCCCAAGCGGAGGCGGATCAGCAGCGCAGAGATGTCCCCAGCCGATACACAAGCAAGCAGTACATGGCCACCGGATCGGACTGGACCCCCTCCACAAGGGAGAGTGGGACATAGAAGAAAAAGAAAAGAAACGGCAGATCAACTGGTCTAAAAAGGGAGTCTATTTAAAGGCTAGAGTATACAAATGAGTTTTAAGGTGAGACTTAAATGCTTCTACTGAGGTGGCATCTCGAACTGTTACCGGGAGGGCATTCCAGAGTACTGGAGCCCGAACGGAAAACGCTCTATAGCCCGCAGACTTTTTTTGGGCTTTGGGAATCACTAATAAGCCGGAGTCCTTTGAACGCAGATTTCTTGCCGGGACATATGGTACAATACAATCGGCAAGATAGGATGGAGCTAGACCGTGTAGTATTTTATACGTAAGTAGTAAAACCTTAAAGTCACATCTTAAGTGCACAGGAAGCCAGTGCAGGTGAGCCAGTACAGGCGTAATGTGATCAAACTTTCTAGTTCTTGTCAAAAGTCTAGCAGCCGCATTTTGTACCAACTGTAATCTTTTAATGCTAGACATGGAGAGACCCGAAAATAATAAGTTACAGTAGTCGAGGCGAGACGTAACAAACGCATGGATAATGATCTCAGCGTCTTTAGTGGACAGAATGGAGCGAATTTTAGCGATATTACGGAGATGAAAGAAGGCCGTTTTAGTAACGCTTTTAATGTGTGCCTCAAGGGAGAGAGTTGGGTCAAAGATAATACCCAGATTCTTTACCGTGTCGCCTTGTTTAATTGTTTGGTTGTCAAATGTCAGAGTTGTATTATTAAATAGAGTTCGGTGTCTAGCAGGACCGATAATGAGCATTTCCGTTTTTTTGGCGTTGAGTTGCAAAAAGTTAGCGGACATCCATTGTTTAATTTCATTGAGACACGCCTCCAGCTGACTACAATCCGGCGTGTTGGTCACCTTTAGGGGCATGTAGAGTTGGGTGTCATCAGCATAACAGTGAAAGCTAACACCGTATTTGCGTATGATGTCACCTAGCGGCACCATGTAGATGTTGAAGAGTGCAGGGCCAAGGACCGAACCCTGGGGAACTCCACACGTTACCTTAACGTAGTCCGAGGTCACATTGTTATGGGAGACACACTGCATCCTATCAGTAAGATAAGAGTTAAACCAAGACAGGGCTAAGTCTGACATACCAATTCGTGTTTTGATACGTTCTAATAAAATATTATGATCGACGGTATCGAAAGCAGCGCTAAGATCGAGGAGCAGCAACATAGATGACGCATCAGAATCCATCGTTAGCAATAGATCATTAGTCATTTTTGCGAGGGCTGTCTCCGTGGAGTGATTTGCCCTGAAACCGGATTGAAAGGATTCACATAGATCGTTAGACGCTAAGTGTTCATTTAACTGCTCCACAACAATTTTTTCGAGGATTTTTGAAATAAAGGGAAGGTGAGACACCGGTCGGTAGTTTACCATGAGGTCAGGATCGAGGTTAGGTCTTTTAAGAAGAGGATGAATAACCGCTTTTTTGAATGCTAGGGGAAGAGTGCCCGAGGAAAGTGATACGTTTATAATATTTAGCACTGATGGACCTAATAATACAAAGAGCTCCTTGATCAGTTTCCCAGGAAGAGGGTCAAGTAAACATGTTGTTTGTTTTATTCCAATTACACGTTGTAACAATTCCTCTAATGTTATTTCCTCAAAACGAGAGAAACTATTTTGGAGGGCAGTATCCGCCGTATATGCCATCGTATCTGTGTTAATAGAACCCCGTTGTAGCTGGGACGCATTGTCTTTAATCTCCTTTCTAATGACTTAAATTTTCTTACTAAAGAATTGCATAAAGTCATCAGCTGAGTGGGTGGAGCTACTGGAGGGGGTCCCTTGTTGGGTTAGCGATGCTACCGTACTAAACAAAAATTTAGGATCGTTTTTATTACGGTGGATGAGATTTGAGTAATATTTAGCTTTAGCTAAGGTAAGCATGCGTTTATAAGTTATTAAACCATCACTCCATGCTTGATGGTGCACCTCAAGTTTAGTCGTGCGCCATTTGCGTTCCAGCTTTCTACATAATCATTTCTGAGCTCTAGTTTCTTCTGTAAACCACGGGGTACGCTTTTTTGGAGCCTTTTTTAACTTTAGCGGTGCTATGTTATCAATGGTTTCGCGCAGGGCGTCGTTAAAGTTGTTAGTGAGGTTATCAATAGAGCCCACGTATTTTGGGAATGGTGCCATTACCGAGGGCAGTAGGTCAGCAAGAGTTGTCGTTGTGGCCGTATTAATGTTGCGGCTGCTATAGTAGTTATTATTATTATTAGTTTGACGAACATGCGTCTGAACCTCGAATTTTATAAGGTAATGATCGGACAATACTTTAGTATACGCGAGTATCGTAACTTTGGAAACGGTGATACCCCTGACAAGCACTAGGTCTATCGTATTACCGTTGCAATGCGTGGGTTCATTTATTATTTGTGTGAGACCACAGCTATCAATTATAGTCTGGAGCGCTGCGCACGGTGGATCCGATGGGGTATTCATATGGATATTAAAGTCCCCCATTATGATTATATTATCGGCGTGTGTCACTAGATCAGCAACGAACTCTGAGAATTCATTGATAAAGTCCGAATAGGGCCCTGGGGGGCGGTAGATAACAGCCATGTGTAGAGGCAGCGGTGTGACAGACCTCATAGTAAGCACCTCAAACGATTTATATTTATCATTTATGTTAGGACTAAGGTTAAAGTTTTCGTTGTATATTAGTGCGACCCCCCCACCCCTTTTAAGCGGACGGGCAATATGCGCATGTGTAAAGTTAGGAGGACATGCCTAATTTAGCGCAAAAAAGTCGTTTGGTTTAAGCCAGGTCTCGCTGAGACCGATGACGTTAAGATTGTTGTCTCTGATAATATCATTAACCAACAACGTTTTGGGAGACAATGATCTTATGTTTAAAAAACCTATATTATAGGTAGTGGGCTGTTTTAGGGAATTTTTGATCAAATTATCCGTAGTAGCAATATTAATAATGTTGTGTTTATTATGCCCAGTGCATTTAGTATAATTACGACCATATCTAGGAATTGATACGACGGGAATTTTCCGGTTGTTTGATTGTTGCTTTGATAAACTGCACGCATCATGGTTAGCCACCTCAGTAACGGGGATTTTCCGATTGTTTGTTTGTTGCTTTGATAAACTGCACGCATCATAGTTAGCCACCTCGGTAAAACACATGTCCAACTCTGAAACACTCAAAGCAGAAAAAACTTGTTCTAATTTAACTGACTCCTTACCCAGACCAGTAGTCTCGCATCTTCCATTTAAATGCAGCTGCAGGATGGAGGGAAGTGGTGTTCTGTGGGGATTAGCCTTCTGCTTTGTTTTCAGCCCCGCTCGGCATCCGCGTTTCCGATCACACCGCTGGCGTCTGCTCCGTAGACGGCCCCCGCTGCTATTAGACTCCCCTGCTTCAAAGGCCGCTGGATGTAGCCGCCGAATTATTCCCATGCTAGTTAGCACGTCGAGCAAGCACGCGTCTATCAGTCCAAAACGGCCCGATATGTCCACATCCAGAAGTGTCTGGCGGTCGTACGTGATCACGGAGTGACCACAATGTGAGCCAGCCATAAAGTTTGTAGAATTGTCCGGTATTTCTGCCAAATGTTCCATCTTTAGCAGGAGCTCCGCCATGTCGCAGCCCGTCCGGGCGCCGCCATCTTGGATTTTTAATGCATACAGTACAGTATATCACACAAACATGCCGTATTTTTCGGATTATAAACCGCTCCGGAGTATACGTCGCACCGGCTGAAAATGCATAATAAAGAAGGAAAAAAACATATATATGTCGCACTGGAGTATAAGTCGCATTTTTGGGGGAAATTTATTTGATAAAACCCAACACCAAGAATAGACATTTGAAAGGCAATTTAAAATAAATAAAGAATAGTGAACAACAGGCTGAATAAGTGTACGTTATATGACGCATAAATAACCAACTGAGAACATGCCTGGTATTTTAACGTAACATATTATGGTAAGAGTGATTCAGATAACTATAATATATAGAACATGCTATACTTTTACCAAACAATGTCACTCCTAATCGATAAATCCGATTAAATCTTCTTCCTCGATGTCGCTTCTACACTACTCTGCCAACTCCAAAGGTATGCGCCGCTTCCTCTTGTCGTTTGTAGCATATTCAACGCATATTTCACTACGTCCAGCTTGTAATCTGCAGTGCATGATCTCATTTTCGGTGCCATTTTTGTTCAGCCCTTCTCAGTTTTTTTAAGTTACCGCCAACAATGAAATGATACATTTTAATAGCTACGGCAGTAACATATAGCATATAGCAGTTAGCATTTCATGACCCACAATGCACTTCTGCCATGACCCCGCCCTGCCGAATTCTTATTGGTTGACGTGTGTGTGACGATTGCTGACATTTTCTTCGTCTCTTACGCGAATGAGATAAATAATATTATTTGATATTTTATTGTTTTAATAATTGCATACATAAGTCGCTCCGGAGTATATGTCGCACCCCCGGCCAATCTATGAAAAAAACTGCGATTTATAATCCGAAAAATACGGTAACAAGGAGGCTTTGGATCAGTGTTCTATTTATTAACAAGCCAAAACAACAACAACAAGCTGCTGCTCTGTATGCGCAGCTCTGTCAACACACGGGCACAAACACAAAGAAGTCCCTTTGGTGTCCTCTCAAACGTTCAGAATTCACAAAAATCCTTAACTCTGCATTGCTCCAATAATGAACATTTCACAAAGTTGAAAAAGCCACTTACATTGACGTGTGTGTGTGTGTGTGTGTGTGTGTGTGTGTGTGTGTGTGTGTGTGTGTGTGTGTGTGTGTGTGTGTGTGTGTGTGTGGGCAAAAGGTACCACTAAACAGCTGTGAAATAAGTCTGCTTTGGCACCTTTTTCCAGAAAAGTCAGGTCTATCCATCCATCCATTGATTGATTGATTGATTGATTGTCCCGGGGGGTGCTAGAGCCTGTCTCAGCTGCATTTGGTCTAATAACAATTAAAACTTCCTGTGGTACGAAGCCTGCTTCGTCTATTAATATTCCTACTTGCCAGTGCCATTATTGTGATTTTTTTTTTTTTTTTAACGTCCACAGTTATACCCTCCTTTTTTCCAGGCTGGTAGGTTGTCTAGCAAAATGGTCAAAAATTGTCAGAAGATGGTACAATTTGAATTGTTTTAAATCTGATATAATGATTAATTAAGCAGGCATATTGATAACCTGTGATGAATCATAATTAATCAATATGCCTGCCTAAATAAAATTTCCTGAAAGGGGAACTGCACTTTTTTGGGAATGTTGCCTATTGTTCACAATCATGTAAGACAAGAACACAAGTCTTTTTTTTTAAGGTTTTGTTTTATTATTTTTTTTAGGATTCTAAAAAAACGCTTGCAAGATGTGGCTAATAGGAGTCATCATTTTAGCTGTTAAAGCCCTTTATAGCAACTTCCAAACCTTCTATCGATGTTTTACATACACACTGCAAGTTTGTATACCATGTAGTAACAGACACACATATAACAATGTGTAATATGTACAATATTTACCGTATTATGGTCATTATAAGTATGGCTTGAACTAATTTCCTCAGCGCATTTATTTTCGTTTCCAAAGCAACACACTAGGGCTGGACAATTAATAAAATGTTGATTTCTTTTTCGATAATGGCATATCAGGATCTTGAAACTATTATAATTTTTCAAAACAATTAATGGACCACGCAACATGCATTCAAATTCCGGAGCTTGTGACGGTGAAACAATAAGTGAAAAAGAAGCATGTCTACTAGAAGTTTAGGATCTCACCATGGTTGCTACTTTTTGACACAGTGCTAATATGTCTATTCCCTAAACTCACGTCCACTTGGTCCATACACCCACAACACAACTTATCTGCTAGTGTTGTTGTGAACGACATCATCAATGTATCATTAACATACCAACAGTACCTTAGTCGCAACTTGAGAGACACTCTTCTTATTTTTTAACAGCGCCAAGTCACCTCTACTCATCAAGCTGAGAAAAACAGCACAGCACACTTCCTTGTTTCAAAATGATAGCGTGGTGCGCCACGTCTGGTCTGACTGTACTACATAAATTAAAGGTTTCAAAAAGTACCTTACACAAGCATTAATGTACTTGAAGAACTTATCACTACATTTACACAATTATTATGCTTTGACCTCAAATACTGGTCAAAACTATCCAGTGATGTATTGCACCAATAAATGTGAGGATGTTTTTATTTATTTAACAAACATGTTATACAATTTTATTTGACACCAAAAACACTCTCTCTATGTTGGTAAAATAAGTGAAAAAAGTAAAAAAACGGAATTGAAAACAAAACGGAAATAATGATTTATATTTGTTTTTATATTGCTTTCGTTATTTGAAATTATTGGTATTACATGTATTCTTTTACTTGTTGTAGTTTAGTTGTGACTAATTATTTTGAAAAAAGATAATAATTGAAGTTAAAGGGGAACATTATCACAATTTCAAAAGGGTTAAAAACAATAAAAATCTGTTCCCAGTGGCTTGTTGTAATTTTTGAAGTTTTTTTCAAAATTTTACCGGTCCCGGAATATCCCTAAATAAAGCTTTAAAGTGCCGTATTTTCGCTATCTTCGAAACCACTGTCCATTTCCCCGTGACGTCATACAGGGCTGCCAATACAAACAACATTGCGGTTACCTCAGCAAGATATAACGACATTAGCTCGGATTCAGACTCGGATGTCAGCGGCTTAAGCGATTCAACAGATTACGCATGTATTGAAACAGATGGTCGGAGTATGGAGGCAGACAGCGAAAACAAAATTGAAGAAGAAATTGAAGCTATTGAGCGAATAGCTATTGACGCCATTCGGCCATAGCATGGGTGTACCTAATGAAGTGGCCCATAGCATGGCTGCCTTATTAGCATCGCCGGTAAAACGTGCAGACCAAACGATCAGGACTTTCGCATCTTGTGACACTGGAGCAAGTTAAATCCGTCGATTGGTAAGTGTTTGTTTCGCATTAAATGTGGGTATCTAGTTTCAAATGTACATACAGCTAGCGTAAATAGCATGTTAGCATCGATTAGCATAGCATGTTAGCATCGATTAGCTGTCAGTCATGCCGTGACCAAATATGTCTGATTAGCACATAAGTCAACAACATCAACAAAACTCACCTTTGTGATTTCGTTGACTTAATCGTTGCAAATGCATCTGCAGGTTATCCATACATCTCTGTGCCATGTCTGTCTTAGCATCGCCAGTCAAATGTGCAGACACTCTGGCACATTCAATGGGGGTCTGGCGGCAGAATTCTTGCCAGTGGTGCAACTTGAATCCCTCCCTGTTAGTGTTGTTACACCCTCCGACAACACACCGACGAGGCATGATGTCTCCAAGGTTCCAAAAAATAGTCGAAAAAACGGAAAATAACAGAGCTGAGACCCGGTGTTTGTAATGTGAAAATGAATATGGCGGGTGTGTTACCTCGGTGACGTCACGTTCTGACGTCATCGCTAAAAGACCGATAAACAGAAAGGTGTTTCATTTGCCAAAATTCACCCATTTAGAGTTTGGAAATCGGTTAAAAAAATACGTGGTCTTTTTTCTGCAACATCAAGGTATATATTGACGCTTGCATAGGTTTGGTGATAATGTTCCCCTTTAAGTTTTGGTGGTACAATAAATACTCTCCTCCCCTCTCTCTACTCTACTCTCCTCTCTCTCCTCTCTGAGCTGCTACCTTTCAGTGGTAGAGGAGTTTGCGTGTCCCAATGATCCTAGGAGCTATGTTGTCTGGGGGCTTTCATGCCCCCTGGTAGCTTCTCCTAAGACAAACAGGTCCTAGGTGAATGATCAGACAAAGAGCAGCTAA
This sequence comes from Nerophis ophidion, assembly GCF_033978795.1. NCBI lineage: Eukaryota > Metazoa > Chordata > Actinopteri > Syngnathiformes > Syngnathidae > Nerophis > Nerophis ophidion. Next base: position 23,705,575 of record NC_084625.1, on the reverse strand, counting down.
AATACTTCTACAACATAATGGACTCAGATTTCCCTTGCCCGGACGCGGGTCACCGGGGCCCCGCTCTGGAGCCAGGCCCGGAGTTGGGGCACGATGGGGAGCGCCTGGTGGCCGGGCCTGTCCCCATGGGGCCCGGCCGGGCACAGCCCGAAGAGGCAACGTGGGTCATCCTTCCAATGGGCTCACCACTCATAGGAGGGGCCATAGAGGTCGGGTGCATTGTGAGCTGGGCGGAAGCCGAAGGCAGGGCACTTGGCGGTCCAATCCTCGGCTACAGAAGCTAGCTCTTGGGACGTGGAACGTCATTTCACTGGGGGGAAGGAGCCTGAGCTAGTGCGCGAGGTAGAGAAGTTCCGGCTGGATATAGTCGGACTCACCTCGACACACAGCAAGGGCTCTGGAACCACTTCTCTCGAGAGGGACTGGACTCTCTTCCACTCTGGCGCTCATGTTGGCAACGACAGTGAAACCTGGAGAGGCGTGATTGGGAAGAATGGCCGCCCGGATCCAAACCCGAGTGGTGTTTTGTTATTGGACTTTTGTGCTCGTCAGGGATTGTCCATAACAAACACCATCCATCCATCCATCATCTTCCGCTTATCCGAGGTCGGGTCGCGGGGGCAACAGCCTAAGCAGGGAAACCCAGACTTCCCTCTCCCCAGCCACTTCGTCTAGCTTTTCCCGGGGGATCCCGAGGCGTTCCCAGGCCAGCCGGGAGACATAGTCTTCCCAACGTGTCCTGGGTCTTCCCCGTGGCCTCCTACCGGTTGGACGTGCCCTAAACACCTCCCTAGGGAGGCGTTCGGGTGGCATCCTGACCAGATGCCCGAACCACCTCATCTGGCTCCTCTCGATGTGGAGGAGCAGCGGCTTTACTTTGAGTTCCTCCCGGATGGCAGAGCTTCTCACCCTATCTCTAAGGGAGAGCCCCGCCACACGGCGGAGGAAACTCATTTCGGCCGCTTGTACCCGTGATCTTATCCTTTCGGTCATGACCCAAAGCTCATGACCATAGGTGAGGATGTGAACGTAGATCGACCGGTAAATTGAGAGCTTTGCCTTCCGGCTCAGCTCCTTCTTCACCACAACAAACAAACACCATGTTCAAACATAATGGTGTCCATATGTGCACTTGGCACCAGGACACCATAGGCCGCAGTTCCATGATCGACTTTGTAGTTGTGTCCTCGGATTTGCGGCCTCATGTTTTGGACACTCGGGTGAAGAGAGCGGCTGAGCTTTCTACCGATCACCACCTGGTGGTGAGTTGGCTGCGATGGTGGGGGAGAATGCCGGACAGACCTGGCAGGCCCAAGCGCATTGTGAGGGTCTGCTGGGAACGTCTGGCAGTGTCTCCTGTCAGAGAGAGTTTCAATTCCCACCTCCGGAAGAACTTTGAACATGTCACGAGGGAGGTGCGGGACATTGAGTCCGAGTGGACCATGTTCCGAACTTCTATTGTCGAGGCGGGTGATTGGAGCTGTGGCCGCAAGGTTGTTGGTGCCTGTCGTGGCGGTAATCCCAGAACCCGTTGGTGGACACCAGCAGTGAGGGATGCCGTCAAGCTGAAGAAGGAGTCTTATCGGGTTCTTTTGGCTCATAGGACCCCGGAGGCAGTGGACGGGTACCGACGGGCAAAGCGGTGTGCAGCTTTAGCGGTCGCGGAGGCAAAAACTCGGACATGGGAAAAGTTCGGGGAAGCCATGGAAAACGACTTCGGGACGGCTTCGAAGCGATTCTGGACCACCATACGCCGCCTCAGGAAGGGGAAGCAGTGCACTATCAACACCGTGTATGGCGTTCTGCTGACTTCGACTGCGGATGTTGTGGATCGGTGGAGGGAATACTTCGAAGACCTCCTCAATCCCACCAACACGTCTTCCTTTGAAGAAGCGGTGCCTGGGGAATCTGTGGTGAGGTCTCCTATTTCTGGGGCTGAGGTTGCTGAGGTAGTTAAAAAGCTCCTCGGCGGGAAAGCCCCGGGGGTAGATGAGATCCACCCTGAGTTCCTTAAGGCTCTGGATGCTGTGGGGCTGTCTTGGTTGACAAGACTCTGCAGCATTGCGTGGACATCGGGAGCGGGGACGCCTCGGGATCCCCCGGGAAGAGCTAGACGAAGTGGCTGGGGAGAGGGAAGTCTGGGCTTCCCTGCTTAGGCTGCTGCCCCCGCGACCCGACCTCGGATAAGCGGAAGATGATGGATGATGGATGGATGGATGGAATAAATACTCTTGTTTTTAAACCAATGAATAATTGTATTAATAATCCTGATTATTTACTTTTATTTACTTCTGACCTTCAGCAACAAATGTTTGTTCCTACTTCTGGATACAAACGCGAGTATTTTCTAAACATGGCAGACTTGGTAACAGACAACAAAGACGACTCATGAGGATTCACAACCTTAGCTGAATATATGGATGATTAACTGCTGGTTATAGAAGCAAACACGATCAGAGGATTAAACGTTGGGGTAGATGAAAGCCGAGAGAGTGAGGTCGGCGTGACTTCACGCTGCAAATGTGGAAGTTGGAGCCAAGCTGTGCCGACATAAATAGATTGCTTTCCCAAAATCAACTGGGAAAAAAAATGTCCCCGGCCAGTTGGACCAAACTGACAACTGTCCATTTAGCAAGTCACTTTAATATTGATCATGATACATGCACTATGTGGGGCTTCACGGTGGCAGAGGGGTTAGTGCGTCTGCCTCACAATACGAAGCTCCTACAGTCCTGGGTTCAAATCCAGGCTGGGGATCTTTCTGTGTGGAGTTTGCATGTTCTCCCCGTGAATGCGTGGGTTCCCTCCGGGTACTCCGGCTTCCTCCCACTTCCAAAGACATGCACCTGGGGATAGGTTGATTGGCAACACTAAATTGGCCCTAGTGTGTGAATGTGAGTGTGAATGTTGTCTATCTGTGTTGGCCCTGCGATGAGGTGGCGACTTGTCCAGGGTGTACCCTGCCTTCCGCCCGATTGTAGCTGAGATAGGCGCCAGCGCCCCCCGCGACCCCGAAAGGGAATAAGCGGTAGAAAATGGATGGATGGATGGACATGCACTATGTCATGCATGTTATTATAACGACAGCAGATCTAGCTGTGTACAAACAAAACATGAAATGTGGGCTTATACTTTACAATACTTTACAGATACTGTCATAGTTTTGTTCATGTGTTTCAATCAGTACAGATTGCTGTCCTATTGCTTTGTGTTGTGCATTACTAACTCAAAAGCCATTCAGCTGTTGTTGCATTATCTAGCTTACGGCTAATGCTAGAAAGAGTGTTCCTCTGTGTTTGCTCTTACAACAACGTCACTACAGCTTGTTAATTATACAGGTTACGAAACATAAATTAGGTATTATTGGCAGTTTTTGGATGCATTTCCAAAGTGATTTATAGGCAGAATCGATCATGTAGTAAGCGCACTCATAAACAACTTAACCTAGTGCACCATTTAAATCTGCATTTACTCTCCTTCGGTTTAACCATTTGTTTAAATAAACAAGCCTGTTTACCTTTTCAGATGACATTTCTGATCAGTTTTTTTTTGGTACAATGCGACCCCACCTCAATTTGATTACTTACTCAAGTGCAATGTTATCCAGTAAGCGAAAAGATGTGACATTTAGCCGGTAGATGAAACTTGATGCTCTTGTTTGTGGAGCACAATTGGTTTAGCCTTGTTATTATTGTGCCTCTATAAGGTATTGTACGACAGATTGCTGTGTTGATATGAATGACATATTTTTGATGTTAAATGGTGTACATGTGGTGGCTGTCTGCCTTATTATCATTAGTACTTTTGTTGACGACATTGACGTTGTACACTCTGCCAGCGTCGTTTGTTGTCCTCTGTTATTTGTAAATGTATCACTCATGCTAGCAGCGCCATCCTCGAGTACATATTTTGCTTTAAGATGGTATTTTAAGCTTGATGTGCACCAATGATGAGATTGTTTCTTGCTTAAATACCAACAAGTTACCTCAGTTTTATCTAAACTTCTGTTTTGAAGGAAAATTGGCCACTTCTCATTGCGATATCAGACCGTGTATTTTTTTTGAATTAATAACAACGCTTTAACGTTAACAGCCCTAATAATTAAAAAAATAAATCGAATACTAGGGATGTTTTGATCAGGGTTTTATGCTGCCAATTCCTATAACAATCTTTCATGAGGGATATTGACCAATACCAATACCGATCACACGTTACCTGTCAATATTTCAATTTGTTCAATTAACAATTCAATTGAGTGCTATTGACAGTTAAACAATATCAGCATAATAATAAACGGCAGTATTTCCTTATTTTCTTTTTTGACATACAATTGTTTGACCAAAACAAAGTAAATAGTACACAAGAACTATCCATCCAGCCATCCATTTTCTACCGCTTATTCCCTTTCGGGGTCGCGGGGGGCGCTGGCGCCTATCTCAGCTACAATCGGGCGGAAGGCGGTGTACACCCTGGACAAGTCGCCACCTCATCACAGGGCCAACACAGATAGACAGACAACATTCACACTCACATTCACACACTAGGGCCAATTTTAGTGTTGCCAATCAACTTATCCCCAGGTGCATGTCTTTGGAAGTGGGAGGAAGCCGGAGTACCCGGAGGGAACCCACGCATTCACGGGGAGAACATGCAAACTCCACACAGAAAGATCCCGAGCCTGGATTTGAACCCAGGACTGCAGGACCTTCGTATTGTGAGGCAGACGCACTAACCCCTCTACCACCGTGAAGCCCACACACACAAGAACTAAACAAGCAAAAACTACTATCTACGACTACTCATAAAATCATTTGGTTTTTTGCCTTCAAAATCCTCCTGTGTCCAGGAAATTATTCCCAGAGTTTGTAAACATTAATAAAAACAAACAAAGAAAACTTCTGACTGAATCACTCTACTATTGATCAAATAGTGATACTACCATTTGTATCCATGCCATCAATGTATAGATCAATCTGCCCTCCTTTTGTGTCTTTATTTCCCACTTATTTTTTGGTGTTGTTTTAAACTAGTTTAGCGGTTAGTTTAGTGGTTAGCTTAGCTATTCACGGGCCTGCTATTGGCTTGCTCTCTGTGTGTAACATGTTTAGTCTCGTCCTACAGTGATACTTGATTACTTACTTAGACTTAGACTTAGACAAACTTTAATGATCCACAAGGGTAATTGTTCCACACAGTAGCTCAGTTACAATAATGGAAAGTGTAAGCATGGAAAGTACAATGCAGGTATAAATAGACTAAATATAGCGATATAAAACATAACATACATACGTAATATTACATAATAAATGTTCGATATTTAGGAAACTAAGAAATTTGGAGGTGATTATTATTATTTTCGGTGAGCGGCTCCACAATGTATATGGATATACTTAATTAAATGCTAGGCACTTGTCAGCCAGCTGACTAAAGATTAATACAGTGTCAGCCAGATGGAATCGTCGTTTGTGATCAGCATTGAAAGGCATTAACCGGCAATGGCGATCACATGCTTTTTCATACAAATTGCCTGATACTGATTGTCGGCCGAGCGATTGCTACATCCCAATGGACTGCTGTTTTAATCTTTTAAAAAAACATAGCAAAAATGTCATTCTTCTAAATGATATTATTTGTACAATGTATTTCTATATTATACATATATACATAATTAAGATAATATATCCAGCCATCCATTTTCTATCGCTTGTCCCTTTTGGGGTCGCGGGGGGTGCTTAATATATGTATAATAATATATGTTAAATAAAAATGTTGTCTTGTATAAAAAAATAAAAAATTCTGGACCTTCAATCCAACCCACTCCAACAGAAAGTTTAGCTTTACAAATGCATTTTTTAAAATCAGATTAATCACGCTCTTAAATTGGGCTTAATCATGATTAATCACAGGGTATTACTCACTTGCATAATTACAATTTGCTTAAGTAACAAAACCAATATTTGGACACTGTCAGGCTTGCCACTGACAGTTTGTTTGTGTTAGTTTTTCCTCCGTGTGTGTGTAGTATTTCCTGTCTTTATTTTCTGTCAGCGCTCTTATTTTGTCTGTTTCCTCTCTTTCTCTCTGAGTGCTGTGTCCCCTCAGCTGCGGCTGATGGGCACCTGGTCACACCTGGTGTCAATCAGCCCGCGCCTATTTAGACCTGTCTTCCCATCCAGTCAGTGCTTGATTATTGTTGTTCCTGTCGTGTCGTGTCGTGTCATGTCGTGTCAATGCAGCGTTGCGGTAAGCTATATTTGGTAGCTGTTTATAGCTTACTGTCTTTTGTTCCCTGCTTCCAGTTTTTTTGTTCTTAGCCAAGTCTGTTATCCGCCTCATGCGCGCTTTTTGTTGTACCCTTTGTTTGATTTTGTTTTCGAGTTAAAGATTAAATCATGTTTTCTCACTCCATGCCTGCCTCCTTCTCTGCATCTTAGAGTTTGTCACAAACTAACTCTAACAGAATAATCCAGCCAAATTCATACTCCGCAGAGATGTCTATGGAGGAGAGGCTTAATTTAGCGCTAGAATTAATGACTACATTAAAGAAGAGTTTGGCCGAGTTTATAGCCCTCACCCAACCACCCCTGTTGACTGTGGGCCTATCTGGGGACGTCTGGGATCCGTCCCTTGAGGTGAGGAGGGGGCTATGTGCAGCTGTGCAGCTGAGGCACAGCTACTTCTCGACCCAGTTGGTCTGGAACCTACTGCACCATCACATCCGGTGGTCCAGCAGACGCCACCACGCCCTCCGGTGGGCCAACAGACTCCACCACGCACTCTGGTGGGCCAACAGAGTCCACCACGCACTCCGGTGGGCCAGCAGCAGGGGCGCCACCACCATCCTGTCCGGTGGGCCAGCAGCAGGGGGCGCCACCACCATCCTGTCCGGTAGGCCAGCAGCAGGGGGCGCCACCACCATCCTGTCCGGTGGACCAGCAGAGGGCGCCACCACCACCATCCTGTCCGGTGGACCAGCAGAGAGTGCCACCATACTCTTGTCGGCCACAGATGTGGTCGTTTCATGGGCGACAGCCTCGCCAATTGCAGCGGCGTTCTATTTGCTGTTGCCACCTGGGGAGGGTTCCTAAAATGTCTGGTATCCGTTATGGGAGGGGGGGCTACTGTCAGGCTTGCCCTTGACAGTTTGTTTGTGTTAGTTTTTCCTCTGTGTGTGTGTGTGTGGGGGGGGGGGGGTGTAGTAGTTCCTGTCTTACGTTCCTGTCAGCACTCTTATTTTGTCTGTTTCCTGTCCTTCTCCCTGAGCGCTGTGTCCCCTCCGCTGCGGCTGATTGGCACCTGGCCACACCTGGTGTCAATCAGCCCACCCCTATTTAGACCTGTCTTCCCATCCAGTCAGTGCTGGATTATTGTCGCTCCTGTCGTGTCATGTCGTGTCGTGTCGTGTCGTCTCATGTTGTGTCAATGCAGTGTTGCGGTAAGTTATATTTGGTAGCTGTTTTTAGCTTGCTGTCTTTTGTTACCTGCTTTTGTTTGTTCTTAGCCAAGTTTGTTATTCGCCTCATGCGCGCTTTGTGTTGTACCCTTTGTTTGGTTTTGTTTTCGTGTTAAAGATTAAATCATGTTTTCTCACTCCATGCCTGCCTCCTTCTCTGCATCTTGGGCTTTGTCACAAACTAACTCGTACAGACACAAATGCAATTTTGTTGTTAGAAGTAATCCAGGAACATTTTTACACCTTTTACTTAACTGCAAGTCACTGATTTGCTCAAAACTTGGTGACAGTAAGTAGAGTAAGAATTATGTGCACATTTTCAAAGTGTTTGCAATAATGTAGCAAACAAGGTACAGATGTACACTAACATAATTAGTGATGTGCAAGCCACTTGGAAAATGTAGTAGGCTACGCTACAAGTTACTTTCAATTAAATGTCACTAAGCTCCTGGGGAAGTTATCCCCAGAGAGTTCTAGCAAGCGACACTACAAACTACACGGTAAAAGACACAACATTCGTCTCACATAGCATGTATTAACAAACAACATCTTTACATGAACGGAAATCATTAAATGTGAACATATTTTGTGCCAGGACTGGAATCCTGTGTAATTTTTATACAAAAGTTAACTAAGCATCATGAACACTTTCCCATAGCCTCCCTCCTCCATGAATGGTTAGCTCTGCACTGACTGTAAAGTTAGCCAGAACAAAACATAACGTTTATAAAATATTAAAAATAATGTAATTTAAATGAAAGCACCAATAAATGGCCTATTAATGCACTCCAGAAGAGACATATTCTTTTTTTTCAATATGTGTTTATTACATTTTAGAAATATAGAGTCCAGAAATACAATTAAACAAATGTCAAATGTTATTTTTCCCCCCAAAGAGTAACCCACAAAATTATATGTAAAATAAAAATGTAAAAATGAAAAACATGCATCAGTCAGATAAGTACAGGAAAATATTGACATGAAGCCACAGACCATTACGCTTCTGAGTTTCCCCAATATAGTGCAGCAATACACAAAAACAGACAAAAGTTTGATCAATTACCTACCTTTCAATCACTTTTTAATTGGGGTAAATTTGGGATCAGTCTCTTTTACATATTTTAGAAAAAAAAAACAGACTTAGAAACATAGTTATTTAAACAATTCCCTCACCTCATGTGGTATCTACCACTGCTGCGGGCAATGTTTTGATTTTGCTGCCTAGATGTAAAGGGAAAGTGCGCTTTTTTTTTAAATGATGCCCCCTCGCTTACAATCATTATGAAAGACAAGACGACAGATGTATATATATTTTTTTATTGCATTCTTATTTCTAAATAAAAGTCTACTTATAGCAGAGCCAATGTAAGCTTCACTATTCCGCCTATAAAATCTGGAAAATAACCATTCATAAAGCGCCAACAATACGTAATTTATAGTGACTTGACTTAAATATTGACCAAGTATTAGTTATATCTTTATTATAAGCGCTAACAAAGACAAACTATTTATGGCGGTGCCGTGATCACTTCCGTGTGTTTCTATGTTTACATCATCGAGTGGTCTGCTGCTTCTTCGCTTCCCTGCTCCCTGTAAGTTTATTGCTGATCACAAATCATTACCTCTCACCTGAAAAGTAGATGGCTGAGGAGATAATCCGACAAGTTAGGACCTGGAACTGGAGAGAACGACACGGAAAGTGCCTGTTCCCACACACCCCCCACCTTGTTTCTTTGCGAGGATTGTGAGACAATTTTCATGTAAATGTAAATATATGAACATCCCAGCAGTCGGCATCCTAATGACAGCAGAACGTGTACAGTAAGTGATGTTTTATTATGTTTGTTGGCCCTCAAAAAGTCTGCAGTAAGTAATAATCAGTGATGAAGAAAAAAAAAGCAAGCATTGTGATCTGTTTTTTAAATTAATGCACCTCATAACCTTAAAATGATCAAAATACTTAAATATTAAATCTTATTGTAAATGTGCCTGTTACTACATTACATATCTACTTACATCATGTATATGAAACCTTTAATTGAGGTGTTTGGATGTTTCTTAGGGGTTCAGAATTGAGCGGCTCCCATAGGCTTCATTGTAAGCAGACTTTTGATCGCATTTATTTAATATTTAGAATGCATACAAAAAAAAACATCCGTCGTCATGTCTCTCATAATGATTGTGAATGATATGCAAAAAAAATAAAAAATGCAGTTCCCCTTTAAAGCCTCATGACCCCCCAGTCTTCTCTCTGATTGGCCCTAACCTTATCCAATTGTGACTCTTCATTCTAAAACCAACTTATCATCATTGATTTTCTCATAGGTAAACCAACCAATCATAGTTTAGTGAGTTTTTTAGTTCATGTTTTCATGTCCATAGTTTACATTATAGTAATAGTTTCTGTTTTCTTAGCCAAGTTTTGTATGTCCACTGTGAGCGCCTTTTGTTTTCACCTTTTTAATAGATTGATTAAAAGATGTCATTACCTTCACGTCGTGTCCGGTTCCGTGGTTTTGCACCACGGGAAAACAAACCGCACCAAAGTCCACGTCCTGACACTTCTTGTGGTAAATGCATGCTGATATCACTCATAGTAAAGTCTGCTTTTAGTTGTCTTACTGAGGTTTATTTATCCAAGTGAATTATGCACTAGGTAGTTAATTGCACGGATGTGGCGTCCCTTAGAGTTGAGGCCTCTATTTGAGGAAATACGCAATCATCACTGCAAAGCCTGCTGGTTCCACACATCCTCATTCTTGAAGTTCCTACGGTCCCTAAGGGTGGTGGGGGTGGACCAACCCCGACACCTTTTTACCCTGAATCATATGTAGAGAGTCTGGGGGCCGCAGGGTGGTGACCCCTGGCAATCACAGCGTGTGGCAGCCAGAGCTGGGGCGCCTGCACTGCGGCCTTGTGGGAGCAAAGTCGCCCAGCATTCCAGGCCAAAGTCCTCCTGGAGAGTTTCCTCCGTAAAGCCCTCAATATCGCTTAGTTGTGTCTGTCAAGGCTGCGTTGGGAGACCTCTCCCTTAAAGCTGCAGTGCTTGACCTCAGCACAAATGATTACATTATCAGGAAGATATTCTGCACTTGATTCTGAAAGATTTTGTGGTTAAGGAGAAGCATTGATTTTCTCTTCTGTTGACTATAATTCTCTGTGCATTTGGCTGCTTGTTCTATCTGCTTCTTATGACTTACACTATGAAATTACAAGTCAACAATTCATTATTAGAAGGGATCTGGCTAATACGCTGCAGCAAAAGAACAAAATAACATCTTAGAAACGTTATTTTTCTTTCATTGTACTTGGAACAAGTCCTGCTCACAACCAGGAAAACTACAATTTGTCTTTATTGCGCTAAAGAATAACGCAAATCAATTAAAATGTGTTGCATAAATGACAATCTACTTTTAAAAAATTGTTTTTAAATCAAAATTTACTGTGAAAACATGCATTTTTACTGATCAGAAAAGGTTGTAGAAGACTGTGATGTATGGGTATTGAGACATTTACATTTATGAATATAAAACTTGGCGGCATAGCTCGGTTGGTAGAGTGGCCGTGCCAGCAACTTGAGGGTTGCGGGTTCGATTCCCGCTTGTGCCATCCTAGTTACTGCCGTTGTGTCCTTGGGCAAGACACTTTACCCACCTGCTCCCAGTGCCACCCACACTGGTTTAAATGTAACTTAGATATTGGGTGTCACTATGTAAAGCGCTTTGAGTCACTTGAGAAAAGCGCTATATAAAATAAAAATTCAAATTCAAATTCAAAACTTAGCCAATAGTATAATGGCGTTGCAAAGGTGAAATTCATTATCAAATTTTTTTTCAATACAGTGTAAAATCAAATATATATTATTTAATATATATTATTGTTTTAGTTGCTCAAGAGATATTCCTGGCTCTGAATTTGTTCATTGCTATTTTTATGTTTTTGTGCATTATTTGTTGCCGTCATCATTAAATGAACAGGTTACTCATCAGTTACTCACTACTTGAGTAGTTTTTTCACAACCTACTTTTTACTTTTACTCAAGTAAATATTTGGGTGACTACTCCTTACTTTTACTTGAGTGATAAATCTCTAAAGTAACAGTAGTCTTACTTGAGTACAATTTCTGGCTACTCTACCCACCTCTGGTGTTTTCACTTTTCTATAAAAGTCTAACCAGGGACGAGCGGTTGCAAATTAACCTGTGGCTAGAAGTGTTATGTACTTTGACATCGGCTACCGATGGGTGGCAATGTTTCATTGTACTGTCCCTGTCAAATAAATAAATAAATGAATAAATTAAAAAAATGAATGAAAGATTGGCTTGAAATTTCTCACACAGCAACCGCTATAACTTTAGTGTATTTAACGGAATTATCATGAAACCTTTAGGGCAGGGGGTACCCAAACTACGGCCCACGGGCCGTATAAGGCCCGCCGGCCAACTGCGGGAAGTCCCAAGTTTATTTTTTATATAATTTTTTAAAATCTGTCCTTTCTAATCCATTTTGTACTGCTTGTTACTCTCGGTGTCTCCTAGCTGTTTAGGCAAATCATATTGTCTAAAAATGCATTTACGCGACATCTTGCTCGGAATATATATATTAGGGCTGGGCGATATGGCCTTTTATTAATATCTCAATGATTTTAGGCAATGTCAGCATACACGACATATAATCACAGCAGTATGATTATTCTATGTGTCTAAATTAAAACATTATTGTTCATACTTCATTAATATATTCTTATTTTAAACTTTTATGCAGAGAGGCAAATCACAACTAAGTCAATTGACCAAAATTGTATTAAGCAGTGGCACAAACATTCATGTCATTTCAAAACAGAAAGTGCAAGATTGTCTGGCATTTTAAAACAAGCTATAAGTGCACTTTTGTGCATGATATTACTAAGACGACGTATCAAAACAACACTAAATTAAAGTCCACTTTTTGTACAGAACGGCACTACAATAGTTTAAAACAAAGTGCAATTTTGTGCATGATGTCACAATAACTGTCAAATAAAAATTAGCTGCATAATAGGAAATCAAATAGTATATATCCTTCAGTATGTGGTAGGTTCCTCTGGACGTTATCTCCATCTGTTGTTGACTAGTTTTTTCACACAGTGTTGATCTGGAAATAGTTGCTTCGGCATTTTGTTGGTGTGACACCGAACGGAGATGTTGACATGTGGAGTTTCAAGCACTCCTTATTCTCTAGCGGGTGACTTTTCAAATGATGCTACATTAGCAGTGCTGCTATTTTTTTTTGTACGCATAATTGTTCAACATATTCCCGCTTGAAGCCAAACCACCGCCAGACGATGGACCCTCTGCTGTTTTTCTTGGGAATTATTTCTTCCTTCATTTGTTACCAGATTCGCACCTTCTCTCTCTCTCATATTACCACCCGCACCACTCTGCTAGCATCACAGCAAATGTTACCATGTCGCTACCTGTCTGCTCCGTGAGGGTGAATGACGTTGCACACGCGACAGTATGTGACGTACTGTATGTAAGAAGGTGCGTTTGTTTTATGTCTCTGTGAGAAGGAGAGACAAGTAAGAGTGGGAAACACATGCAGTTTAATGCCCGCAGCTAAAAGCAACTGCGTGAGAACGTATACTCGGATATCAAGATATAGTAATTTTCTGTATCGCACAGAGACTAACGCGCAATATATATATTTATATATATATATATATATATATATATATATATATGTATGTATATAAAAGTTTGGGGCCCCTGCTTTAGGGCATAGAGATTTGGGCAAAATTGCTTAAAAAAAGGTCTGCCATCAAGCAAAACGTATGCAAGAGTACGGGAAGGATTTTGGTAGAGGAGAAACTCAAACAAGAGCAAGACAAATTGTCTGCTAAAGAGAATATGAAGCAGGACGAGAATATGATTACTGGAGCAGCACATTTTGTGTTTTCAATTAGAAGTAATTAAACGAATGCAGCTTCCAGTGTGTACAAATAGCACGGCTATGCGACAGATGGATTGCGCTGTCAGATGCAGATTCCCTCCCGTCAGTACAACATCTGCTTCTTCCATCGTTAGATGTCATTTGTGGCGTGCCTAAATAAGCCACATCGCGCGCTCTGGCTCTCGCATACGCACGCACATGAGCCCTCGTGTGTCAACAGCTTCACATCAGTCCACTTGCTCATCCGGCCTCATTTAGGCTTTGCCGCGCCACGGCGACCGTGCCTGGGACTGGAGTGGAGCATCTGACGTGTCTGTCAAAGCCCAGATGGATGATTCTCCAGCTTATTTTGCATGTGGAGGGATGCCAAGAAATGATGCTGAGAAGCAGCCCACATTTGTCTACCTGTCAGCTGTGATGACCCGCTGACATGCACTCCTGTAACCCAACACCACGCCGTGACCTCCCGCAGCCCCGCGGCCTTCTGTCACACCGCGGTGGAGGGACCGCGTGTCCTGCTTGGTAGTCATGGGCCCGCTCTCCATGTCTAAATGCAGCAGCGAGCACGTGGTGACGGTTGCAGCGGGGCTGACCTCGAGACGCCCACTCGCACAGCTTGTGGAAGATGGAACCTGTCTTTTATCAGCTCCCATTAAAGGGGACAGGCGTCCATTGGGTGTCCTGCTGGAGAGCGGCCACATTCATCTCCATGAGTGAGTGCTCGCAGGTGCTAACCTATGTCACTCCTAATCACCATGGCAACAGACTTGTGACACCTGGACGTCCCATGCACATAAAAAACGCTGGGACTCGGTTGTCATGGTTAAAATAACAAGTGAAAACAAAGTGCTGTACTCATTTTTGCTCATAAATGATCCCAAAGGGAATAAGCGGTAAAAAATGGATGGATGGATGGAAATGACATTTGAGGCGCCCCCTTTTGGTTGTGTTCAGAATGTTTATGTAATACAGTAGTGTTCCCACAGGACTGCCATTTATCTGTGGCATGGGTAGGACTATAGTTAGTTTTAGTATCTAAAATACACAAGTAGGCCTACAAAATCTTATCATTCTATTGTGAAGTGAATAGTGAATAATATTTATATAGCGCTTTTTCTCTAGTGACTCAAAGCGCTTTACATAGTGAAACCCAATATGTAAGTTACATTCAAACCTGTGTGGGTGGCACTGGGAGCAGGTGGGTAAAGTGTCTTGCCCAAGGACACAATGGCAGTGACTAGGATGGCAGAAGCGGGAATCGAACCTGCAACCCTCAAGTTGCTGGCACGGCCACTCTACCAACCAAGCTAAACCGCCCCATTTTATTGTTTATTGACATAAACACCTGAAGTGAATATACAGTATATCTGATATAGCAGCAAACATACTTGCCTATCTGCGATGAGGTGGCGACTTGTCCAGGGTGTACCCCATGCGACTCCAAAAGGGACAGGCGGTAGAAAATGGATGGATGGATGGATACTTGCATATGCTTACTAAGCTCCAGCTGCAGTTGACATTTGTGTTTTGCGTAATAGGGTTTTTGTTGTTTTTTAAACAGTAAGTCTGTCAAAAAGAAATACTGTGGACCCTGTGAAGCTTGTGAGGCTTAACGATGCCGGATTTGTTCCTCCAGGGATGCGGCAGGCAAGAACACAGCTTGAGGTAAGAAATATAGATTTATTTAACTCAAAACAGGCTAAGAACAAAAACACTGGTGCCAACAGAAAGACAAACAAAAGCGCTAGGAAAACGAACGGAAACACAAACACTTGGCACGAAGGCACAAAAAGGGAAAACAACATTAGCATGAGAGCTAGAAATCAGCTAAACGCAGCGGGAGAGCTAGCGAGTAGTAATAAGGGAAGCAAGTCTTCAACTGTTGCATGTGAGCAAATTAGAGTCCGAGAATGAGTGAACAGAAAAGGCTGGCTTATATAGGTTGGTGATTAATAAAACAGGTTTGTGGGAACCGAGAGTAGCTGGTGGAACTAATATGTAACAATGGTGACAGACTAAACAGGAACTAAGGAGTCAAACGACGGAAAGTGATACAAAAAGGAATCAAAACTACAAAATTGAACGATCCGAGCAGCGGATCGCAACAGACCCAAAACAAATGTCCACTGCATAAGGCACTGGTTCTCGGGAGGTTAAGGCAATCAAACTGGCCATGGATGAAGTGCTGGCTGTCTAGACTCAGGACCCGGGGTGGACCGCTTGCCTGTGCATCGGTTGGGGACATCTCTGCGCTGCTAACCCGTCTCCGCTCGGGATGCTCTCCTGCTGGCCGCACTATGGACTGGACTCTCACTATTATGTTAGATCCACTATTGACTGAACTTTCACAATATTATGCTAGACCCACTCGACGTCTATTCCATTTCTCATAGTCATTCATATTGACATCCCACTGGGTTTTGAGTTTTACCTTGCCCTTATGTGGGATCGGAGCCGAGGATGTCGTTGTGGCTTGTGCAGCCCTTTGAGACACTTGTGATTTAGGGCTATATAAAAAAACAACAGATGCACTAACAGAGGGGTTAGTGCATCTGCCTCACAATACGAAGGTCCTGAGCAGTCCTGGGTTCAATCGGGATCTTTCTGTGTGGAGTTTGCATATTCTCCCGTGACTGCGTGGGTTCCCCCCCGGGTACTCCGGCTTCCTCCCACTTCCAAAGACATGCACCTGGGGATTGGTTGATTGGCAACACTAAATTGGCCCTAGTGTGTGAATGAGAGTGTGAATGTTGTCTGTCTATCTGTGTTGGCCCTGTGATGAGGTGGCGACTTGTCCAGGGTGTACCCCGCCTACCGCCCGAATGCAGCTGAGATAGGCTCCAGCAAACCCCCGCGATCCCAAAAGGGAAACGCAGAAGAAAATGGATGGATGGATGGATAAATAAACATTGATTGATTGATAGAAACTGTAGTTTATGGAGGTCCATTTGTGTGTTATTATGAAAGCTTTTTTTTGTGACTGAATGATTTGTTTTTTAAATTTTTGCACTTAAAATATGCGAAAAATTTCAATGAATGAAGAAATTTGTGAGCAAAATGTGTGTTTCAAATTTCTGACTGTTAAAATACAGTTTTTTAAACTTCAGTGTGTAAAATTCAGTTTAAAAACATTCTTTGCTTTAAACTCAAGACTCACTTCCGGTTGAACCGTGTCACATGACTGAAATCTTAAGATTCTTTGGCTGGTTCTAAGACAGTATCGATTGCTTACTGGAAGTGAGTCTTTAGTTTTCAAACAACAAATATTTCTAAACGTAATTTTTCTGCACTGAAGTTTTTGACACTCAATTTTTATACGCTGATTTTTTTTTAGCACTGAATTTTAAAACGCAGTATTTTATTTTGCTCACAAAATGTATTCAATGAAATTGTCTGCATATAAAAAAATATAAACAAAAAATCTTAAAATACACAAATCCCTGCAGGATTTTGCAAAGTATCCACAGCCTTGTATTTTTGTCCAATGCCCAAATTCCACTTGCACATTTGGGCCAATCAAATTTGTCTCTGAGTAGCACTCAAACGCACATGTACATTATCTAATCAAAACTTAAGTCTCTTGAGTAGACAAAGCAGGAACAGTGACATATATATCAACTTTTTATTGCTCAAACGATATAATTGTCCTGCTGAGCTTAGAACTACTTCTGTTTCCTGTCTGCAATGCTAAGCCTTCTGGGTAATGTAGTATATCAAATGTGCTATTTCAAATGAGCATATATTAATGCAGTATGAACAATAATGTTTTAATGTAGACACACAGAATCATCATACTGCTGTGATTATATGTATGAAGTCTTTATTCAAGGCTAAGGCAAAATATGGAGATATCGTGTATCGTGACATGGCCTAAAAATATTGAGATATTAGAAAAAGGCCATATCGCCCAGCCCTAACTTCAAGCGTGAAACATACATACAGAATGCCTGCAACTTGTGTATAGTATGACAACAGACAACGAAGGAAGCCTCTGGTGGTGTTTCTTTATTGTAATTAATTTATACTTTTATTGTTTTATTGTTATAGTTAATTAAAATAGGACTCTAACTTAAATATTTGAATATGGGCTTTTAGTGTCATCTAGCCTATTATTTTAGGTATGTGCAGTATAAAACAAGTACAACATCAATGCTGTATTTGTTTTCCAATTTTTGTTGAAAACTTGTGCTTTTTTTAGGCTAAGATTTCCAGGAACGCTTGGAAAATCAGGCCCTTTACATCTGGTTCCTGTAGAAATGTGTTCTTTTGTGTTTCCACCGCATTTCACAGTTCAGGGTAGTTTATACAAATCAGGCTGATTATGTATGGAGGAATGGTTTAATATATTTCTATACTGATACTGATACCCTGTAAATAAACAAACACAGGTCACTTTTTTTATTTTTATTTAAAAGTCAGCAAATTAAATACAAAGCAAAAACGATATGATTTATAAAATAAAGTGCACCAAATTGTCTATAAAAACTAAGGCTTTTGTTCGCAATGTCCAACAGTCAGAAATAGGGCTGGGCGATATATCGATATACCTGATATATTGCGGGTTTGTCTCTGTGCGATATAGAAAATGACTATATCGTGATATTTGAGTATACATTCTCACACAGTTGCTTTTAGCTGCGGGCATATTACACCACAAGCTTTTCCAACTCTATTGTCTCTTCTTCTATCAGAGACATAAACCAAGCGCACCTTCTTACACACATCACGCGTGCAACGTCACACGCTCCCGCGGAGCGTGTGGGTAGCGACATGGTAACGTTAGCTGTAATGCTAACGGTGAGGTGCGGGTGGTAATACGAGAGAGAGAAGGTGCAATTCTGGTAACAAATGGAGGAAGAATTCATTCCCAAGAAAAACAGCACGGGATCCATCGTCCGGCGGTGGTTTGGCTTCAAGCGTGAATATGTTCAACATTTATGCGGCAAAAGCGTTGCTACAAAAAGTAGCAACACTGCTAATGTAGCATCATTTGAAAAGTCACCCGCTAGAGATTAAGGAGTGCTTGAAATTCTGCAAGTCAACATCTCCAGCCGTTGCCACACCAAAGAAATGCCGAAGCAACTATTTCCAGATCAACACCGTATGAAAAAAAAAAGTAATCAACAGAAGGAGATAACGTCCACAGGAACCTATTATGCAGCTTATTTTTATTTGACAGTTATCGAAATATATTTTGTTACATCATGCACAAAAGTGCACTTTATTTGTTTTAAACTATTGTAGTGGCGTTCTGTACAAAAAGTGCACTTTAATTTAGTGTTGTTTTGATATGTCGTTTTAGTGACATCATGCACTAAAGTGCACTTATAGCTTGTTTTAAAATGTCTCTGACAATCTTGCATTTTCTGTTTTGAAATTACATGAATGTTTGTGCCACTGCTTAATAACTGATTAATCAAAACAGTTTTGGTCAATTGAAAAAAAATTAAATAAAATAAAAAAATAAAAAAAGTTGTGATTTCCCTCTCTGCATGAAAGTTTAAAATCAGCATATATTAATGCAGTATGAACGAGAATGTTTTAATGTAGACACATAGAATCATCATACTGCTGTGATTATATGCATCAAGTGTTAATTCAAGGCTCAGGCAAAATATCGAGATATATATCGTGTATCGCGATATGGCCTAAAAATATTGAGATAATAAAAAAAGGCCATATTGCCCAGCCCTAGTCAGAAAGTTGTCCTCTCGGTAAATGATGAATTCACGAGGGTCATTTCAGCTGTAAATAACAACATATAAACAATAAATGTCAGTGTTTATCTCACGCCGACAACACAAACACATTGGCTTTAGCATTAGCTTGGTAGCATTAGCATTCTGTTCACTCGGGTTGAATGAGGCTAATAACTACACAAATGGAGTGTCACTGACTACTTTTAAAACATGTATTAAATAGTTAATATTTGATGTTATCTACCTTTGTTCCACTTGTGTGCTGCCTCCTTTTTTCCACATGTATCCAATGAAGTCAGAGTAGTAAGCAGCTGATGTGGCTTCTTCGAGTCCGGCTTCGTACTCTTCTGTAAATACGTTTGGAAGAGTCCATTCAGTTCTCGTAGATTCGGATATGGAAATGAAGTTTGTAAAAAATAATGACCAACAATAAACTGCTTATAGTTTAAAGACTACGGCTGAGTAAAAAAAATTGTAAAAATAATTCCACTGATCAGTGTTCTTCAACAAACAGATGCCCCATGAAAGTTCCTCTTTTTGTTCTTCTTTCCGTTGTCAAGTGTGTTGTAATAGAAATACACAAGAAAGAAAAAATAAACAAGTATATTCCAATGGCGGTCGTGTGTTTGAAAAATACATTTTAAGAACGCCCCAGCTGTGTTCAAGCAATCAGCCCCAGCCCCCGAAAAGGTTCCTGGTTGATGGGGAAAGTCCCACCTCGCTAGGAGGAACTCCGAAAGGTTCCTATTAGGGTTGTCCGGATACCAATATTTTGGTACCGGTACCAAAATGTATTTTAATACCATCCTTCCATCCATTTACTACCGTTTATTCCCTTTTTGGGGGCGCTGGCGCCTATCTCAGCTACAATCAGGCGGAAGGCGGAGTACACCCTGGACAAGTCGCCACCTCATCGCAGGGCCAACACAGATAGACAGACAACATTCACACTCACATTCACACACTAGGGCCAAATTAGTGTTGCCAATCAACCTATCCCCAGGTGCATGTCTTTGGAAGTGGGAGGAAGCCAGAGTACCCGAAGGGAACCCACGCATTCACAGGGAGAACATGCAAACTCCACACAGAAAGATTCGGAGCCTGGGATTGAACCCAGGACTGCAGGACCTTCGTTTTTTGAGGCAGACGCACTAACCCCTCTTCCACCGTGAAGCCCCGTATTTCGATACTTTTGATACTTTTTGATACTTTTCTAAATGAAGGGAACCACAACAAAATGTCATTATTGACTTTATTTTAACAAAAAAAATTGTATATTTGTTTCTTATTGCAATTAAAGAACAATGTTGGCCTTAAATAAAATAGTGAACATACCAGGGAATCAATCAATCAATCTTTATTTATATAGCCCTAAATCACAAGTGTCTCAAAGGGCTGCAGAAGCCACAACGACATCCGCGGTACAGAGCCCACATACGGGCAAGATAAAACTCACCCCGTAGGACTGTTATGATCCGCTGCCCGGATCATATTTTGATTTAGATTTTTGAGTCTTTTTGTGTTTTCTGTTTGTTTTGGACTCATTCGGTTCCTGTGTGTGCACTTCTCAGTTGGTTACCATGGTTACTTGATTTTCACCTGCCTTGTACGCACACCTGTTACTCATCAGAGACTCTATTTAAGCCTACCTTTGTTATCACTCGTTCTGCCTTCATTGTGTTTGCTGCATGCAACCTGTCGACGTGAGTTTTCTGCCTGGTATCGAGTTTTCGCCAAGTGTTTTGACAATGTAAGTCTTGTTTGTTTTCTGTGCTAAGTGTTTAGCCTTAGCTTCTACTTGCGACCGGCATGCATCCGTTTTTGTTTGTCGTGTGAGTTTTATTATTTACGATAAATAAATCATTGGTCCGGAGCCGTCCGTCTTGCATTCCGGGAGAACAAAACCCCGAACCGACCTCATCTACACATGACAGAGACGTTGATGTGAATGACTATGAGAAACCTTGTGGTCCCAAGCGAAGACGGGTCAGCAGCGCAGAGATGTCCCCAACCGATGCACAGGCGGACTTCATCTATGGGGCGGCATGGCGTAGTGGGTAGAGCGGCCGTGACAGAAACCTGAGGGTTGCAGGTTCGCTTCCCACCTATTGACATCCAAAAAAGCGCTGCCGTTGTGTCCTTGGGCAGGACACTTCACCCTTGCCCCCGGTGCCGTTCACACTGGTGAATGAATGATGAATGAAGGATAGGTAGTGGTCAAAGGGGCCATAGGTGCAAACTGGCAGCCACACTTCCGTCAGTCCACCCCAGGGCAGCTGTGGCTACAGATGTAGCTTACCACCACCAGGTGTGAATGAGTGATGGGTTCCCACTTCAATGTGAGCGCTTTGAGTATCTAACAATAGAAAAGCGCGATATAAATCTAATCCATTATTATTATTGATATTATGGCCCGATTGTAGCTGAGATAGGCGCCAGCGCCCCCCGCGACCCCGAAAGGGAATAAGCGGTAGAAAATGGATGGATGGATGGCCTCCGGACCTGTCCCGCCCCCCTCCATAAGGGAGAGGGGGGCAGTAAGGAAAAGAAAAGAAAGGGCAGATCAACTGGTCTAAAAAGGAGGTCTATTTAAAGGCTAGAGTATACAAATGAGTTTTAAGATGGTACTTAAATGCTTCCACTGAGGTAGCATCTCTAACTGTTACCGGGAGGGCATTCCAAAGTACTGGAGCCCGAATAGAAAACGCTCTATAGCCCGCAAACTTTTTTTTGGCTCTGGGAGTCACTAGTAAGCCGGAGTTCTTTGAACGCAGATTCGTTGCCGGGACATATGGTACAATACAATCAGCAAGATAGGATGGAGCTAGACCGTGAACTATTTTATACGTAAGTAGTAAAACCTTAAAGTCACATCTTAAGTGCACAGGAAGCCTATGCAGGTGAGCCAGTATAGGCGTAATGTGATCAAACTTTCTTGTTCTTGTCAAAAGTCTATCAGCCGCATTTTGTACTCACTGTAATCTTTTAATGCTAGACATAGTGAGGCCCGAAAATAATATGTCACAGTAATCGAGACGAGATATAACAAACGCATGAATAATGATCTCAGCGTCGCTGGTGGACAAAATGGAACGGATTTTAGCGATATTACGGAGATGAAAGAAGGCCGTTTTAGTAACACTCTTAATGTGTGACTCAAACGAGAGATTTGAGTCGAAGATAATACCCAGATTCTTCACCGAGTCGCCTTGTGTAATTGTTTGGTTGTTAAATGTTAAGGTGGTATTAAATAGGTGACGGTGTCTAGCAGGACCAACAAATACAACTTGTCTTTTTGTAGTAAGTAAGCAAACAAAGGCTCCTAATTTGGTTGCTGACATATGCAGTAACATATTGTATCATTTCTCATTCTATTATTTTGTCAACATTATAAACGACAAGCTGTAAAAATTGATTATTAATCCACTTTTTCATTTACTGTTAATATCTGCTTACTTTCTCTTTTAACGTGTTCTATCCACACTTCTGTTAAAATGTAATAATCACTTATTCTCCTATTGTTTGATACTTTACATTAGTTTTGGATGATACCACAAATTTAAGTATCGCTCCGATACCAAGTAGTTACAGGATCATACATTGGTCATATTCAAAGTCCTCATGTGTCCAGAGATATATTTACTGAGTTTATAAACATAATATACATTTTTTAAAAAGGAAAAAAGATTTTGTGACGATAAAAAATATAGATGTAATAATAGTAGTATCGACTAGATATGTTATTGTACTTGGTGTCATTACAGTGGATGTCAGGTGTAGATCCACCCTTGGCATTTGTTTACATTCAGGCGCGCTAGCTTTTGTTAGCGGTGATGCCGGTGATCTATTGTATCGCCCTACGGTGTATAGTAAAACATGTTTAGCTAGTCCTCTTCCTGCAGGGATGATACTTGCAAGAAACTTTATTTTGTCACCATTGAGGCGAAAATTAGTGATTTAGAAGCTAAAACACTGCCGACTGCAGATGGATTTTCGCAGCTAGCTAGCTAGCCATGTCTTAAAGCTCCTCTTCCTGAAGGTGTTACAGTGTTATAGTTTCACCTTTATCGTCGGTTTTTAGGCCAAAATGCGTCCATTTTCCCTTTTCTATCTACACACTGTGTCTGCTTGTAAGTACTCCGTGAGTGTGCGCTGCCGAACATGCTCCTCTGCCTGTAAACCCAGGAATGTCATGATGTGACGGTACGCCGTCATGGCCGTTAAAAAAAAATTTTTTTAAATTGGAAACTGGTACTTTTCAAACAGAGTATAGTGCCGTTTTTGATTCATTAGTGCTGCGATACTATACTAGTACCGGTATACCGTACAACCCTTGTTCATATAAGAACTAAATCTACCCAGGTAGTTTTTGTTTGAAACACGGGGGAACTTTATTTACGGAGTTAGTGGGAAAGTTCCTGAAAAAGTTCCTGCGTTGAAAATGGGCCTATTGATAACCTTTTTTTACAGTCCCAAGGTGATTTAATGTTAATGGAAAAACATTAGCCTCAAAAGCATTGCAATTTTTGCCCCTTCGTTTTCAGGCATTGTAGGCTTCAACAATCATTCAAAAAAAGCCTGCCAAATCCTGTTGAGGAAATAATCACAGCTGCCATTCCAACTGAAATGATACCAGCACATAAATACAAATAACACACAGATACACAGAGGAGGATCCATTAATACTTCAAAAATATACCTCCTAAACACACTTCTGCAAGCGTCAAACATGGTATGAGCAAAACAGGAAAAAGAATGTTTCGCATTAAGAATATGCATGAATGTGCATGAACATGGATAATTATTTGCAGGTAGCACCATATTTATTTGTGGCCCGCTGCAAATAAATGAACATATGTGAAACCCTGAATACAGATATCTTTAAAGTTGTATCACCCTGAAAAGGGACAAGCGGTAGAAAAATGGATGGATGGATGTCTTACGACGGTCAGTGATGGAGCGATGCGGCAGTAAAGCAGGTACACGGACAATACTCCTGCTCTCCAAGTGTTTTTGGGCAAGTGCTCTCATGGAACTATTTACTTTCCCCCCTTTGCCTTAATAGCCATCGATATGCGCTATTAGAGCGTATTCACTGTGTAGTTTGCACTTACATGAAAGCGGCAGTTTGTTTACAAGAACCTAAAGAACTGGGCAATGGAAAGCATTGTCATCACAGTTAAGACCCCTGGGAGGAAGGATACAGGGCACTTAATAACAATGAAGAAATCCACTGGCACGCTTCACTGACAGGCCAGAATGTTCGGGAAAAACAAGCGGTGGGCCTCATGCACTAATCTGTGCCATTGATTGTATTTACTGAAACTTTTGCCACAGTTTTATTGAAAACATGCTCGCTTTAGCTACAACGGGCAGTCACTGCGGTGTTTTTAAATGTAAAAAAAAGAAAACAAATAAGATGCTTTTCCGCTTCCTGCTGGGAACTGAAAAAAAACAAGTCGAATTGAACACATCGGTTGGACAGAGATATGCTAACAAACAAGAGAGGAGAATGAGGCCCACCTGTTGATAATTGACTCCTAAAAGAGACTGAGGGCAGTAAGAAATGTGGCAAAGTGGAGACTGTGGAGTATAATACTGCGGCCTGCACAGCAACACGGTAATATTAGCTTGGTAAGTTTATTTTTGTAATCTCTGACGAGACACTGATAAGGAACTATGAAGTGAAAAAGTGGCCTGAATACTCAATGGGATATATTAAGCTGGCCATCCCGCGCGGCAATGTAATATCCAAAAAAAAACTCCTTCACTTTCCGAGTAACGCATTTGTATGGCCACTTGTTGCTAGGCAGAATTAATTTGTCAAATGATTATTATAGGCAGCATGATACTGGCCTACAGGGCAGTGAAAGGACAAAGGTGTCAAAAAAAACCCAACAGTTTTCCAATTAATTGTGATTCTTATTTTTAACAATTCTTAATTGACTAAAAAAAAAAGAATTGATTTAATTTAATTTTATTTTTTTATCTGTCCTGTCCAGGCACTCAGGCAAACCATATAGTGATTCAGATGCCCATATCTGCTGTAGTGTTGGATACTTCTCTTGTTGCCTTATTCATATTGACTTTATTAAATGTTTAAGTAAAATTTTATTAAACAAAACCAGTTTTCTTTTAAGTGATATAGAAATATGTTAATTATTTGTATTTGACTTCATTAATTGTTTGGGTATAATTTTATAGTTTTATTTTTAGTAATTTAGAAATGTATCACATCTGTTTATTTATTTTATGAAGTAATGTAGGTAATCATATTACTCGGGCTATGATCCGTTGCCCGGATCATAGTTTATTTTGGGTTTTGATTCACTTGTGGTTTAAGTTATGTTTCAGCACTCCTTTTTTGTGTCTATTGGTTGTCATGGGCGCTGATTTTTTTCACCTGCCTCCTATTAGTGCTCGGGACGCTCACCTGCTGCCGGACACTAATCAGAGAGCTATATAGTCTTGGTTTTTCCCCTCACTCAGGCTGGTGCTTTTGTTTGCACTACGCAACATTTAACGACGTCTATTTTCGATTCCTATGCCTGTTTGTTTGCTAAGCTTTCGTGCTAGCATTTTCTTTAGTTTTGCCTCCCGTGCTATCAGCACAAATGTTTTGTTTTGCTTCTTTGCCTGAATGATTTATGCAAATAAATCATTGTCTCACCTAGGGCTGGGCAATATGGTCTTTTATTAATATCTCAATATTTTTAGGCCATATCACGATACACGATATATATCTCGATATTTTGCCTTAGCCTTGAATGAACACTTGATGCATATAATCACAGCAGTATGATGATTCTATGTGTCTACATTAAAACATTCTTGTTCATACTGCATTAATATATGCTCATTTTAAACTTTCATGCAGAGAGGGAAACCACAATTGAGTCAATTTACCAAAACTATATTTATTAAACAGTTATTAAGCAGTGCCACAAACATTCATGTCATTTCTAAACAGAAAGTGCAAGATTGTCAGAGACATTTTAAAACAAGCTATGCGTGCACTTTTGCGCATGATGTCACTAAGATGACATATCAAAACAACACTAAATCAAAGTTCACTCTTTGTACAGAAAGCCACCACAATAATTTAAAACAAATAAAGTGCACTTTTTTGCGTGATGTCACAAGATATTTCAATAACTGTCAAATAAAAATATGCTGCGTAACAGGAAATCAAATAGTGTTCGTCCTTTGCTAAGTGGTGGGTTACTATGGACGTTAGTATATTCTGTTGTTGACTAGTTTTTTCATACGATCTGGAAATGGTTGCTTCAGCATTTTGTTGGCGTGGCACCGAACGGAGATGTTGACATGCAGTTTTAAACACTCTTCATTCTCTAGCGGGTGACTTTTAAAATGATGCTACAAATCAGCAGTAGGTGCTACTTTTTTTAGCAACACTTTTGCCGCATACTTGTTTCACATATTCCTGTTTGAAGCCAAACCACCGCCAGACGATGGACCCCCTGCTGTTTTTCTTAGGAATTAATTATTCCTTCATTTGTTACCAGATTGGCACCTTCTCTAACTCGTATTACCACTTGCACCACTCCGCTAGCATCACAGCTAATGTAACCCATGCTGCTACCTCTCATGCGAGGGCGTATGACGCGACAGTATGTGACGTATGTACTGCCCACAGCTAAACGCAACCGCATTAGAACGTATACTCGAATATCACGATATAGTCATTTTCTATATCGCACAGAGACAAACCCGCGATATATCGAGTATATCTATATATCGCCCAGCCCTAGTCTCACCTGCACGTTGCCTCCGTAGTTTCCTGCTGCATCTTGGGAGAAAATATTGATTTTGAATCGAGAATCATTTTGCATTGAGAATTGATTCTGAATTGAATCGTTACCCCCATGAATCGAATCAAATTGTGTGTTTTTTTGAATCCCTGCTGGGGCACTGCCTCACTTGCCCTTCATGGAAAATCTCCATAGAAAAATACAAATGTATTTACTGTTGTTCCCCATGAATGAGTCATTGATAATAAAGGGATGTGGTCACACGCTGTCACGCTACACCACACCCTTATACGTATCAGCAACAATAGGGACGAGGCTATTGTGGAGGAGCCCCGAAGGCAAGGAGCACTTCAGAAATACTTCTGCAATTCATCAGTCCTGTCATTTTGTACATTTTAGAAGATGATGATGATGATGATGAAGAGGAGGGCGTACAAAAAATAGCCTGCAGCGTCGAGATGCTTTGTTTGCCCTCTCGGTGCAAAACAGGGAAGAGTAAGCTGGGAATCAGCCCGAAGGGGGTGGAGGCACTGTTAGGAGACAAAGTCCAGGTGACACCCTAGCGTCAGCCATTTAGGGGACAACACAGCCGTATCAGTGACAAAAAGGCCTGTAGGCTTGTGTGGCGTAATTGTGGAAGGAAGAGCACCTCAACACCTCAGGCTGACAAACAATGACTTCTTTAACGTCACAATCTATTATTAGAAGTAAGATATCGCCATGACCTGGACCTGAGAGTCCTTGTTAGGTGTTTGCAGTCTTATGTCCCTCCGTCCGTTAACTTGTGTGACAAAGTGGAGTCCAGAGTCAGGATTATTATCATTAATTTTATTTCAAACCATGTGTATTGTTATTATGTATAATAGTGCGATGAAGCCATGTGGGAATGTTGCTCATCATTCATCACACGCCGCTCTGCCCTTGTCGCTTGCCGCACTCCGTTAGTCCCCTGGCTGCTAAAAATTGAATCTCAAGTCGTGCCCTATTTTGGGTTGAGGAACAGGTGACGGCAGGCCCGGCGGGTCCCTATACCCCCCCGCCTCCGCACCACCCCCTTGGGGCTGTTAGTGAATGCAACGACAACAACATAGTTTTCCGAGAAAAGAAAGCCGGGGCACTGTTGCCCACAACAAAGATCAATACTGTATATGTCACAGTTATTCTTATCACATTCTAAAAAAAATAAGGATATTTGTCTGTACTCTGTCTGGTAAACTCTAAAATCTATACATTATGATAAAACATCCATCCATCCATCCATCCATCATCTTCCGCTTATCCGAGATCGGGTCGCGGGGGCAGCAGCCTAAGCAGGGAAGCCCAGACTTCCCTATCTCCAGCCACTTCGTCTAGCTCTTCCCGGGGGATCCCGAGGCGTTCCCAGGCCAGCCGGGAGACATAGTCTTCCCAACGTGTCCTGGGTCTTCCCCGTGGCCTCCTACCAGCTGGACGTGCCCTAAACACATCCCTAGGGAGGCGTTCGGGTGGCATCCTGACCAGATGCCCAAACCACTTCATCTGGCTCCTCTCGATGTGGAGGAGCAGCGGCTTTACGTTGAGCTCCTCCCGGATGGCAGAGCTTCTCACCCTATCTCTAAGGGAGAGCCCCGCCACCCAGCGGAGGAAACTCATTTCGGCCGCTTGTACCCGTGATCTTATCCTTTCGGTCATGACCCAAAGCTCATGACCATAGGTGAGGATGGGAACGTAGATCGACCGGTAAATTGAGAGCTTTGCCTTCCGGCTCAGCTCCTTCTTCACCACAACGGATCGATACAACGTCCGCATTACTGAAGACGCCGCACCGACCCGCCTGTCGATCTCACGATCCACTCTTCCCCCACTCGTGAACAAGACTCCTAGGTACTTGAACTCCTCCACTTGGGGCAGGGTCTCCTCCCCAACCCGGAGATGGCACTCCACCCTTTTCCGGGCGAGAACCATGGACTCGTACTTGGAGGTGCTGATTCTCATTCCGGTCACTTCACACTCGGCTGCGAACCGATCCAGTGAGAGCTGAAGATCCCGGCCAGATGAAGCCATCAGGACTACATCATCTGCAAAAAGCAGAGACCTAATCCCGTGGCCACCAAACCGGAACCCCTCAACGCCTTGGCTGCGCCTAGAAATTCTGTCCATAAAAGTTATGAACAGAATCGGTGACAAAGGACAGCCTTGGCGGAGTCCAACCCTCACTGGAAACGTGTCCGACTTACTGCCAGCAATGCGGACCAAGCTCTGACACTGATCATACAGGGAGCGGACTGCCACAATAAGACAGTCCGATACCCCATACTCTCTGAGCACTCCCCACAGGACTTCCCGAGGGACACGGTCGAATGCCTTCTCCAAGTCCACAAAGCACATGTAGACTGGTTGGGCAAACTCCCATGCACCCTCAAGAACCCTGCGGAGAGTATAGAGCTGGTCCACAGTTCCACGACCAGGACGAAAACCACACTGTTCCTCCTGAATCCGAGGTTCGACTATCCGGCGGAGCCTCCTCTCAAGTACACCTGAATAAACCTTACCGGGAAGGCTGAGGAGTGTGATCCCACGATAGTTGGAACACACCCTCCGGTCCCCCTTCTTAAAGAGCGGGACCACCACCCCGGTCTGCCAATCCAGAGGTACCGCCCCCGATGTCCACGCGATGCTGCAGAGTCTTGTCAACCAAGACAGCCCCACAGCATCCAGAGCCTTAAGGAACTCCGGGCGGATCTCATCCACCCCCGGGGCCTTGCCGCCGAGGAGCTTTTTAACTACCTCAGCGACCTCAGCCCCAGAAATAGGAGAGTCCACTACAGATTCCCCGGGCACCGCTTCCTCAAAGAAAGACGTGTTGGTGGAATTGAGGAGGTCTTCGAAGTATTCCCTCCACCGATCCACAACATCCGCAGTCGAAGTCAGCAGAACACCATCCGCACCATACACGGTGTTGATAGTGCACTGCTTCCCCTTCCTGAGGCGCCGTATGGTGGTCCAGAATCGCTTCGAAGCCGTCCGGAAGTCGTTTTCCATGGCTTCCCCGAACTCTTCCCATGTCCGAGTTTTTGCCTTTGCGACCGCTAAAGCTGATAAAACAATTACATCAAAATTTACCTGTTCAGTTGCAGGGGACAAGCCTGCACTTACATGAAAATTAATCCGTACAAATATAAATTCACTGTGTAAACTTGCATTTAATAGAAAATTAATGAAATAAACTAACATTTAAGTGAGTAAATGTTGATAATTTAATATAAAATATACTTTTACTGGGTAATCTGCATACTTTGAAAACAAAACAAAATCAAAAAAATACTGAATGTAAAATAACATATAATTAAATGGTTGCCACGGTAAACATGCAACATTTAAAGAACATTTATGAAATAAACTAGCATTTCCCGGAATAAATCTGCATAATTTAAAATATATTTATTATCTAAAATATACATTTACTAGTGTAAATCTGCATAATTTGATGAAAAAAATAAAATGGGAAAAATATTAAATTTGCAATTAATACTGGATAACATATATTTTTTATGGGTAAACATGCATAATTTAAATAGAATTTATGAAATAAACTATAATTACATTGAGTAAAACTGCATAATGTATTAAATATTTATTATCTGAAATATACATGTACTGTGTAATTCTGCAAAATTCAATGAAAATAACATTTAATGTATAAAATAAAATATTGATTTGTCACGACTCTGTTTGGTGAACTCCAAAAAGAAAACGTCTTGATAAAATAAAGTAAAATCTGCCTATTTAGTCTGCAAAACAGTGCACTTCAATAGATAAACCTGTACGCTTCAATGAAAATTAATATTTCTCTAGAATTTTACTGTTAAAAACAACAACGGTACTGTTAGTAAATTTTCATTAATTCAGTGTAAAATAAACACTGTAAATTTTACGGTAAACATCTTTACAGTCTAAATTTGCATTTTTTTTATGAAAAAAACAGTTAGAATAAACTTTTCTTATTACAGCTGCCCTTATAAAGCTCTATTAAAATACAAAAAGTTAAAAAAAAATTACAGTCTCCACTTTGCTTAGTAAAGCAATAAAAATCCTAGCCAATAAATAAAAAATACCACTTTTTTCTGTTCTTTATCAAATATATTTAGTCATATTGTTTTCTTTTCTAACTTCAATTCATTAATAAAAGCTAAGTTGAAAAATACACTTAGCTTGCATAATCTAATGAGGCTAAATAGATAAATGAAATATTTTATATTAATAATAAAACATAAAAAACTAAAACAAAATTCAAGCAGATAAACATTTGAATAAATAAGATTATTTTAAAATACATCTAAATAAATTTAATTTGTGGTTAGTGAAGCCCACTTTGGTCAGTCTGTGTGTGACACACCTGGATTTTCCTTCTACATGCTTACTAAAACATTTACATGCTGGCCGAATCCTATTCAAATGTCTCCTTTTACTGGCGCACTCCTTTGTCATCCAAAAAACAACCACCATTGTGTTTTAAAGTATGTTTCAGTTTGTGTACGGTCGAGCACAGAGACCGAATTAATCAACTGACCGCTGCCGTCAACGAGCCCTGATTGCTTGATTTGTTTATACCACGGAGATAATATTTAACATGAAACTCAACCCTAGAATTTGACTCATCCTTAAATTATTCCTGGCGAGGGTAAACAAATATTTGTCCCTCTGACTTTGACTAAATGCTGAGATAAAATCATTTACTTGGCTTGGTCTCTTTCAGTTTTGGAATAATTTATACCATGTGGAGCTGCAATAGATACGCATGGGGATGCTCAGTTTTAAAGTGCCATGCTTAAGTGCAAAAATGTAGCTAGGGGAAAGATGAAAAAGGGAATAAGAAGAACAGAGCATGCAGCCATTGTTGTATGTAAATGAAGATCATTGCTCTTTACAGATCTGTTTCCCAGAGGTATGTGATGCAGGGAGCCAAAGCAAGAGGAAGCCCACCTCCTTAATAACAATGGCACTCCATAGACCTCCAGCCAAGGCCCAGCCAGTCATGAAACACCGTGGAGATGTTATTGACCTCAGGGTTAACTCTCCTCAGGTAAGACGGGCAGATAATGGACAAAGGGCGGTTCTTTTTACAGGTGGAGTGACACGGCATATCCGCGCGGCGCAGCTCCCCTCTCGCACTGACAGATTTTCTAATTCGCTGCAGATTCCCATAAAAGTGGGTGGCCGAGTCTTTTGCCCAACAGTGGGCCCATTCATGCTGGGTGGGATGTCGAAGGAGTGGGAATTGTGGGGCGGGGCGGGGCGAGGCGAGGATGTCCAAATTAACTAGGATTCATTTAAAAGGCACATTTTTGAATAATCAATACAATAAACGTCCGATTTAGGAAGTTGATGATTGAGGGGTCTGTGTTCGGGTGTTCCTTTAATGACCGTATTCCGAGGAGGAAGGAGAAGTGCTTCCATGCATGAGCTGCGCTCTTATAAACACACTCAATGTCAGCAAAGAATGCTCATTACTTGTCTCGTTTGGCTACGAGATGAGTAACTGCAGGCATCAGATAAACACATCAACATTGCTGGTCCTCCTTGAAAGCAATGATAAGTAAGAACTGTGCCTTCTGAGCACAACACCCACAAATCATTATGTTTGTACACCATGACCTTCAATTACCAGCTAATTGTCATGGCCCATCCAAGAGACCTCTTGTGTTATTTTTAGGGCTGGGCGATATGGCCTTTTTTTTAATATCTCGATATTTTTAGGCCATATTACGATACACGATATATACCTCGATATTTTGCCTTAGCCTTGAATGAACACTTGATGCATATAATCACAGCAGTATGATGATTCTATGTGTCTACATTACAACATTCTTCTTCATACTGCATGAATATATGCTCATTTTAAACTTTCATGCAGAGAAGGAAATCACAATTGACCAAAACCGCATTTCTTAAACAGTTATTAAGCAGTGGCACAAACAATCATGTCATTTCAAAACAGAAAGTGCAAGATTGTCAGAGACATTTTTAAAAAAGCTATGAGTGCACTTTTGTGCATGATGTCACTAAGATGACACATCAAAACAACACTAAATTAAAGTGTACTTTTTGTACAGAACACCACTACAATAGTTTAAAACAAATAAAGTGCACTTTTGTTCATGATGTCACTATGATGACATATAAAAACAACACTAAAATAACGTGAACTTTTTGTACAGAACGTCACTCCAATAATTTAAAAAAAACAAAGTGCAC
Source organism: Nerophis ophidion (assembly GCF_033978795.1). Taxonomy (NCBI): domain Eukaryota; kingdom Metazoa; phylum Chordata; class Actinopteri; order Syngnathiformes; family Syngnathidae; genus Nerophis; species Nerophis ophidion. The sequence goes on along the minus strand of NC_084625.1, from coordinate 23,672,484 downwards.
ATTTGTGCATGATGTCACACAAGATATTTCAATAACTGTCAAATAAAAATTAGCTTCATAATAGGAAATCAAATCGCTATGTGGTGGGTTACTGCGGACGTTATCTTCTTATGTTGTTCACAATTTTTTCATACAGTGTTGATGTGGAAATGTTTGCCTCAGCATTTGGTTGGTGTGGCACCGAATGGAGATGTTGATATGCGGAGTACGCACTCTTCATTCTCTAGCAGGTGACTTTTCAAATGATGTGACGTATTAGCAGTAATGCTACTTTTGGTAGCAACGCTTGTGCCCCATACTTGACAAATTACGGGTCTGTTCGACATATTCCCACTTGAAGCCAAACCACTGCCAGACGATGGACCCCTGCTGCTTTTCTTGGGAATTAATTCTTCCTTCATTTGTTACCAGATTGGCACCTTCTTTCCCTCGTATTACCACTCGCAACACAGCTTATGTTACCCATGCTGCTACCTCTCTGCTCAGGGAGGGCCTATACGTATGTGACCTATGTAAGAAGGTGCGCTTGCTGTCTGTGAGAAGGAGACACAAGAAGGACTGGCAAGAGCCTGTAGTGTAATGCCAGCAGCCATAAGCAACTGCGTGAGAACATATACTCGAATTTTACGATATAGTAATTTTCTATATCGCACAAAGACAACCCGTGATATATCGAGTATATCGATATATCGACCAGCTTTAGTTGTTTTAGCACAAGAATTAGCACAAACCATTCAGTTTGAGATACATTTTTACTTTATTCTGTAATATTTATACTATGACTAAATGATTGTTTCAAAAGGTAATATAAATATACAAAATATTGATTTTGTGATCTCTCATTATGTTCTATTCATTCATATTGTGACTGCAAATACTTGAGGTCCATTTTGATATGATATGAATGTCATATATGATTGTATTTTACATAATCTACTGTCTAAAACAGTGTTTCTCAACCTTTTTTGAGCCAATGCACATTTTTTGCGTTGAAAAAATCCGCAGACACACCACCAGCAGAAATCATTAAAAAACGAAACTCAGTTGACAGTAAAAAGTCGTTGTCGCAATTGTTGGATATGACATTAAAGCATAACCAACCATGCATCACTATAGCTCTTGTCTCAAAGTAGGTGTACTGTCACAACCTGTAACATCAGATCGTGACTTATTTTGAGTTTTTTGCTGTTTTCCTGTGTGTAGTGTTTTAGTTCTTGTCTTGTTCTCCTATTTTGGTAGCTTTTTCTCTTTTTTGGGGGGTTTTCCTGTAGCAGTTTTATGTCTTCCTTTGAGCGATATTTCCCCCTATACTTTGTTTTAGCAATCAAGAATATTTCAGTTGTTTTTATCCTTCTTTGTGGGGACATTGTTGATTGTCATGTCATGTGTGGATGTACATTATGGACGCCGTCTTTTCTCCACAGTGAGTCTTTGCTGTCGTCCAGCATTCTGTTTTAGTATACTCGAAATATCGCGGGGGAAGCACGGTGGAAGAGGGGTTAGTGCGTCTGCCTCACAATATGAAGGTCTTGAGTAGTCCTGGGTTCAATCCCGGGCTCTGGCTCTTTCTGTGTGGAATTTACATGTCCTCCCCGTGACTGCTTGGGTTCCCTCCGGGTACTCCGGCTTCCTCCCACCTCCAAAGACATGCACCGGGGGATTAGTTGATTGGCAACACTCAATTGGCACTAGTGTGTGAGTGTGAATGTTGTCTGTCTATTTGTGTTGGCTCTGCAATGAGGTGGCAACTTGTCCAGGGTGTACGCTGCCTTCCGCCCGATTGTAGCTGAGATAGACACCAGCGCCCCCCGCGACCCCAAAGGGAATAAGCGGTAGGAAATGGATGGATGGATGGATGGATATATCGCGGGTTTCTCTCCTTGGAATATATATATAATGACTATATCGTAATATTCGAGTATACGTTCTCACGCAGTTGCTTTTAGCTGCAGGCATTACACTACAGGCTCTTCTCGCGCTTTGTTGTCTCTCCTTCTCACAGAAAGCAAGCGCACCTTCTTACATAGATCACATACGCATACGCCCTTGCGGAGCAGAGAGGTTGGAGCATGGGTAACAAGCTGTGGTGCGAGTGGTAATAAAAGAGAAAGAAGGTGCAAATCTGGTAAAAAATGAAGGAAGAATGAATTCCCAAGAAAAACAGCAGGGGGTCCATCGTCTGGCGGTGGTTTGGCTTCAAGTAGGAATATGTCGAACAGACCCGTAATTTGTCACGCGTGGGGCAGAAGCGTTGCTACAAACTGTAGCAAATACTGCTAAAATGTAGCATCATTTGAAAAATTACCTGCTAAAGAATGAAGAGTGCTTACTCCGCATATCAACATCTCCATTCGGTGCCACACCAACAAAATGCAGAGGCAACCATTTCCACATCAACACCGTTTGAAAAAAAAATAGTGAACAACATAAGGAGATGACGTCCGTAGTAACCTACCACATAGCGATTTGATTTCCTATTATGAAGCTCATTTTTATTTGACAGTTATTGAAATATCTTGTGTGACATCATGCACAAAAGTGCACTTTGTTTTAAACCAGTGGTCCCCAACCACCAGGTACCGGGCCGTGGCCCGATTGGTACCGGGCCGCAGAAGAATTTTTTATAAAAAAAAATAATTTTTTTTTATTTTTTTTAAATTTTTTTTTATTAAATCAACATAAAAAACACAATCTACACTTACAATTAGTGAACCAACCACAAAAACCTCCCCTTTTCATGACAAAAATGTCCCTTTTTCATGACAAAGAAGAAGAAAAAAAAACAAAAAAAAAAACGACCCCCTCCCCGGCCGCGAGACAAATTATTAAGCGTTGACCGGTCCGCGGATACAAAAAGGTTGGGTACCACTGTCTTAAACTATTGGAGTGATGTTCTGTACAAAAAGTGCACTTTAATTTAGTGTTGTTTTGATATGTCGTCTTAGTGACATCCTGCACGAAAGTGCACTCATAGCTTGTTTTAAAAAATTCTGTTTTGAAATGACATGAATGTTTGTGCCACTGCTTAATATCTGTCTAATAAATACAGTTTTGGTCAATGGACTTAGTTGTGATTTCCCTCTCTGCATGAAAGTTTAAAAGTAGCGTATATTAATGCAGTATGAACAAGAATGTTTTAATGTAGAGACATAGAATCATCATATTTGTGTGATTATATGCATCAAGTGTTAATTCAAGGCTAAGGCAAAATATCGAGATATATATTATGTATCGTGACATGGCCTAAATATACCGAGCTATTAAAAAAAGGCCATATCGTCCAGCCCTATATGGTTGGTATCGTAGCAATATCCAGTAACACTGATAAAAGGAACTTACAGGGAGCGTTTGAGCACCTTCTATGGTTGTGGAGTGTTGTTCACCAGATTTTACCCAAACTGATGTTTCTAACAATTTAGGCATTAAATAAAATAAAGACTAGAAATATGACATTAGGCCGTCAACCTGAACCACATGCTCATTCACGACATGATTAATTATCCAGAAGAGGCAGCCTTGTAAAGATTCCATCTCCTCCTACGGCCATTAATACGTAAACAGTGTCTTCCTGGAGATGACACTGTGGAAAGAGTCTTAAAATTTCTAAACCCAAGATGTGAGCAAATTAAAGTGAGTCTGCGATGTTGATAATGTATTGGAAAAGTAGTAAACAAGTGTCACGTCTGTAAATCGGATTTCATGTTTGATCATGTTTTGTTTTGTTTTATGGACTCTTGTTCTGTTTTTTCACTTCCTGGTTTTGTTTGTTTCCATGCCAACTCATTACTTTTCACCTGTCATGTCACGTCCCTGTTCTCAGCCTCACCTGTTTTCACTAATCATCACAGTTACTTAAGTCACTCTTTTTCTGTTCATCATTCTGGGATCTTCACACTCGCACGCACCCTACCCCTGCTGTTCAAACCTTCACGTCCTCGTCCACAGTTTCATGCCGAGTAAGTTTATGTATTCATGCCACAGTGCTAGTTTTGTTTTGTTTGTATATAGTCATGCCATCGTGCTGTTTCTGTTCATAGTTCATTCATGCCAATCGAGCAAGTGTTTTTGTTTCCTGTTTATATTTTGTAGCCAAGTTTCATACCTCCTTGTGAGCGCCCTTAGTTTGATTATTTTTGATTATAGTGTTTAAATAAAAAAAAAACATGTACCTGAATTCACGCCTGGCTCGTCCTGTAATCCCGCTGCGTCGAAGGAGCACACACCATCCATGTCCAAGCCAAGTTATGACAACAAGTAATTTTATTTTCCACATTCTGGCTTTTCGTTTTTATGACACCTCCACAATGGTTTTTCAAATGAAATACAAATCATGTCACTAAAGGCAGGCTTCACAAACATGCCAACGGGATACTTCCTCAGATTAGCGGGGCTGTTTACACAGTCCCCCGGTAATCTGGGCCACAGGGGACATACCTGTACTGTGTCAAAGAGCCAGCTAGAGTTACACAGCGGGAACAAACAGCCTCGACGGCCCTCCACACCACAATACCATCCGGTGGGGGTCCAGCGGGACTGGCCTGGCTCCAGGGAGGTTGGCACCGGGCACAAGTAGTCTCCTCTACTATACTAATGCCGCCAAGACATAGGCATGGTTGGGTCTCTTGACTTCCTGTTCTTAAATTCTGACATGAACTGAGTTGTTGGTGCGCACGCATGCAACAAGCGAGCTTCCTGCTGCTTCACATGTCTAGACAATGCCAGTGTTATTGTGCACTGAAGGACGGCCGGTGTTAATGGAGCCGAAAGCCGAAAGAAATATAATAGCAGAGTGGCCCTGTTTGAACTGCATACAGACGTATGCACATGCAGCCCTGTGCGGTTGATTCTGGAGATGTTTTTTTGCCCTCCAGATAGAGTACGCTTCCTTTTGGTCGGACTGCTAGTCATCAAATCTGCTGAGTCGGACTGATTTGTGGCCAATCCCACCCTAACATATTGGCAGGAGTATAGCCGTGGTCATTTTTCTGAGGCTTATCAAGACCTTATTCGTGGAGTTGCCGATAGAAACACCCCAGCGAGTCCATAAGCAAATATAAGAAAGGTGTCCCTAATGAACTACAAAAATAACCTCAGATGTTGGGGAATTAAAGGTTTCACTTGAAAATTAGTTGAAAGCAAAATACAGTCCGCATGATCAAGGACTACATCCAGAATCACCAAAAGACAGATCCAATTTCTGTAAATGTCCTCAAAACAATGCAGCCTGTGTGCACTCCCTACAATGTCTCTGCGTAGTCCCATTGAGGCCTTGTCCACACGCTTGTTTCGTTTTTTTCTCCCGGGTTGAAAAATTAATGTGTCCGGACGGTGTTGTTATCAGTGGGTCATGCCCCTGGGTGTAAATGATAGTAATACAAAGCCTTGCCACAAGTGGTGCTGTAAGCAATCACAGACCAACTTGTGTATAGAGAGAGTATGGCCAACTAAACAACAGGCGCCATGACCGTCACCAAGGACGTGTGCGACTGTGCCCGAATGCATGCAATTGCTGTCATTTTGACATTAGTTTTTATGACTAAATAAAACTAAATTATATATGTATATATTTATATATATATATATATATATATATATATATATATATATATATATATATATATATATATATATATATATATATATATATATATATATATATATGGCCAGCACGGTGTCACAGGGGTTAGTGCATGTGTCTCACAATACGAAAGTCCTGAGCAGTCCTGGGTTCAATCCCTTTCTGTGTGGAGTTTGCATGTTCTCTCCGTGACTGTGTGGGTTCCCTCCGGGTACTCCGGCTTCCTGGGGATAGGTTGATTGGCAACACTAATTGGCCCTAGTGTGTGAATGTGACTGTGAATGTTGTCTATCTGTGTTGGCCCTGCAATGAAGTGGTCACTTGTCCAGGGTGTACACCGCCTTCCACCCGAATTCAGCGGAGATAGGCTCCAGCACCCCCTGCGACCCTAAAAAGGGACAAGTAGTAGAAAATGGATGAATATGTATATATATATATATATATATATATATCAATCAATCAATCAATGTTTATTTATATAGCCCCAAATCACAAATGTCTCAAAGGACTGCACAAATCATTACGACTAAAACATCCTCGGAAGAACCCACAAAAGGGCAAGGAAAACTCACACCCAGTGGGCAGGGAGAATTCACATCCAGTGGGACGCCAGTGACAATGCTGACTATGAGAAACCTTGGAGAGGACCTCAGATGTGGGCAACAGTTCAATCCATAGTGGCTCCAACACAGTCGCGAGAGTTAAGTTCAAGCGGATCCAAGACAGCAGCGAGAGTCCCGTCCACAGGAAACCATCTCAAGCGGAGGCGGATCAGCAGCGTAGAGATGTCCCCAACCGATACACAGGCGAGCGGTCCATCCTGGGTCCCGACGAGCGGTCCATCCTGGGTCTCGACTCTGGACAGCCAGTACTTCATCCATTGTCATCGGACCGGACCCCCTCCACAAGGGAGGGGGGGACATAGGAGAAAGAAAAGAAACGGCAGATCAACTGGTATAAAAAGGAGGTCTATTTAAAGGCTTGAGTATACAGATGAGTTTTAAGGTGAGACTTAAATGCTTCTACTGAGGTAGCATCTCGAACTGTTACCGGGAGGGCATTCCAGAGTACTGGAGCCCGAACGGAAAACGCTCTATAGCCCGCAGACTTTTTTTGGGCTCTAGAATCACTAATAAGCCGGAGTCTTTTGAACGCAGATTTCTTGCTGGGACATATGGTACAATACAATCAGCAAGATAGGCTGGAGCTAGACCGTGTAGTATTTTATACGTAATTAATAAAACCTTAAAGTCACATCTTAAGTGCACAGGAAGCCAGTGCAGGTGAGCCAGTACAGGCGTAATATGATCAAACTTTCTTGTTCTTGTCAAAAGTCTAGCAGCCGCATTTTGTACCAACTGTAATCTTTTAATGCTAGACATGGGGAGACCCGAAAATAATACGTTACAGTAATCGAGACGAGATGTAACAAACGCATGGATAATGATCTCGGCGTCTTTAGTGGACAAAATGGAGCGAATTTTAGCGATATTACGGAGATGAAAGAAGGCCGTTTTAGTAACGCTTTTAATGTGTGACTCAAAGGAGAGAGTTGGGTCGAAGATAATACCCAGATTTTTTACCGAGTCACCTTGTTTTATTATTTGGTTGTCAAATGTTAAAGTTGTATTATTAAATAGAGGTCGGTGTCTAGCAGGACCGATAATCAGCATTTCCGTTTTTTTGGCGTTAAGTTGCAAAAAATTAGCGGACATTCATTGTTTAATTTCATTAAGACACGCTTCCAACTTACTACAGTCCGGCGTGTTGGTCAGCTTTAGGGGCATGTAGAGTTGGGTGTCATCAGCATAACAGTGAAAGCTAATACCGTATTTGCGTATGACGTCACCCAGCGGCAGCATGTAGATGCTGAAGAGTACAGGGCCAAGGACCGAACCCCGGGGAACTCCACACGTTACCTTAACATAGTCCGAGGTCATACTGTTATGGGAGACGCACTGCGTCCTATCAGTAAGATAAGAGTTAAACCAAGACAGGGCTGAGTCTGACATACCAATTCGTGTTTTGATACGCTCTAATAAAATATTATGATCGACGGTATCGAAAGCAGCGCTAAGATCGAGGAGCAGCAACATAGATGACGCATCGTTAGCAATAGATCATTAGTCAATTTTGCGAGGGCTGTCTCAGTAGAGTGATTTGGCCTGAAACCGGATTGAAAGGTTTCACATGGATTGTTAAACGCTAAGTGTTCATTTAGCTGCTCTGCAACAATTTTTTCGAGGATTTTCGAAATAAAGGGAAGGTGAGACACCGGTCGGTAGTTTACCATGAGGTCAGGATCGAGGTTAGGTCTTTTAAGGAGAGGATGAATAACCGCTTTTTTGAATGCTAGGGGAACAGTGCCCGAGGAAAGTGATAAGTTTATAATATTTAGCACTGATGGACCTAAAAATACAAAAAGCTCCTTGATAAGTTTCCCAGGAAGTGGGTCGAGTAAACATGTTTGTTTTATTCCATTTACAGGTCGTAACAATTATTCTAATGTTATTTCATCAAAACGAGAGAAACTATTTTGGATATTTGCAGTATCCGCCGTCTATACAGTCGTATCTGTGTTACTATAACCCAGTTGTAGCTGGGACGCATTGTCTTTAATCTCCTTTCTAATAAGTTCAATTTTCTTATTAAAGAACTTCATAAAGTCATCTGCCGAATGGGTGGAGCTACTGGAAGGAGTCCCTTGTTGGGTTAGCGATGCTACTGTACCAAACAAAAATTTTGGATCGTTTTTATTAATGCGGATGAGATTTGAGTAATAATTAGTTTTAGCTAAGGTAAGCATGCGTTTATAAGTTATTAAACTATCACTCCATGCTTGATGGTGCACCTCAAGTTTAGTCGTGCGCCATTTGCGTTCCAGCTTTCTACATAATAATTTCTGAGCTCTAGTTTCTTCAGTAAACCATGGCGTACGCCTTTTTGGAGCCTTTTTTAACTTCAGCGGTGCTATGTGATCAATGGTTTCGCGCAGGGCGTTGTTAAAGTTGTTAGTGAGGTTATCAATAGATCCCACATACTTTGGGAACAGTGCCATTACAAAGGGCAGTAGGTCAGCAAGAGTCGTCGTTGTGGCAGCATTAATGTTGCGGCTGCTATAGCAGTTATTATTATTATTAGCTTGCCGAACATGAGTCTGAACTTCGAATTTTATAAGGTAATGATCGGACATTACTTTAGTATACGGGAGTACCATAACTTTGGAAACGGTGATACCTCTGACAAGTACTAGGTCTATCCTATTACCACTGCGATGCGTTGGTTCATTTATTATTTGTGTAAGACCACAGCTATAAATTATAGTCTGGAGCGCCACGCACGGTGGGTCCAATGGGGTATTCATATGGATATTAAAGTCCCCCATTATAATTATATTATCGGCGATTAAAGTGTGGTGCCCGGTAGACTGGGTTGTAGGACTATATATATATATATATATATATATATATACTGTATATATATATGCATACAATACAACATACTTTTATTTATAATTTTGCGGCTATATTTGACGCACTCTGCAGTATTTTGTAACCAGCATGATCATGAACATTTTGTCAAAAGAAGGCTTGAAATATCTTAAAATGCATTTTATGTGTCAAAGTCATATATTAGTTTCACCTTGTAAATCTAATTGCTGGATATTCTAATTTTTGTTGTTTAACTTCTCACACTAGCGATTGTTCGCCTCTTGAAGTGGTCAACCAACATAGTGCTTCGGATCATTTTATTCATGCTTTAAACTTGACGAGCTGACTGCTATTTGTTATGCTACATCAGAGCTAGTTTGCACGGTGCAACTTCTGATATAGTTATTTACGATGCATAATGTTTTTGTTGGTGTGTCGTTCATATTTCTCAACATCGCGTTTTGTTGACATAGACACACGACAGCTGCTGAAGGGATTTTATGTTGTAATTTATAGTTTTGAAATACACGTAATAGTATTTCAAATAATATTACGTGTATCTTATTAGCTATTGTATGTGTCTGTGCTACACATTTAGTTGGAAGATGATTTGCCAGAGGGCTAATAGCAGTAACCACAGCACAAACACAATTTTGTTGTTCATCATTATTGTTGTTTTTAGCAGCAATGTCATTGTTATAAAAAAGTAGTAGTTTGCTTGTCCACACAATAGCGACAAGACAGCATTATCAGACTTTCCCACTCTGGAACCCTTTATAAAAAAAATCAATCAATCAAAGTTTAATTATATAGCCCTTAATCACAAATGTTTCAAAGGGCTGGGCTGCCTCCTCCCCGAATGGATGTCGAGTGGATCTAGTTAATAGTGTGAGTCCAGTCCATAGTGGGACCAGCAGAGGATCCTCTTGAATTGAAACAAGTCAGCAGTGCAGAGACGTCACCGACTAATGCACAGAAGAGTGGTCCATCCCTGGACCCGACTTTGAACAGCCAGCGCATCATCTGTGGTCACCTGAAAACCTCTCCACGCAGGACAGTGGGGAAGAGCAGAAAAGAGACGGCAGATCAACAGGTCTAAAACGGGGGTCTATTTAAAGGCTAGTGTATACAAATTAGTTTCAAGATGGGACTTAAATGCTTCTACTGAGGTAGCATCTCCAACTGTTATCGGGAGCCCGAATAGAAAACGCTTAATAGCCCGCAGACTTTTTTTGGGCTCTGGGAATCACTAATAAGTGAGTTCTCAGAACGCAGATTTCTTGCCGGGACATATGGTACAATATAATCAGCAAGATAGGATGGAGCTAGACGGTTTAGTGTTGTATATGTAAGTAGTAAAACTTTAAAATCGCGTCTTAAGTGCACAGGAAGCCAGTGCAATGATCACAATAATTGTTTTAAGCCAAACAGAACATTGCCCTGTGGATGACAAGCTGAGACAATACAATACTTGACTGTTCCTGTGTGGACAGAGCCTGAGATAACAAAATCTCATGTGGGAATTTCCATACGGACCTGATCAGGGAATTGGTCTGCTTCTAGACAGTGATGAGACATGCGTGTGCTGGATGCAAATTTAATTGGGTTAAAGCCCCACGTAGGGAACTTCAGTTTTAGTTGATTTTGGCACTGCCAGTGAACCAAAGCGGCAGTGTTTTGTCTGAAGACCGCATTTCCCATGATGACTAGTGCATATACGTTTGTAGAATCATATTGACATGTCTGCTGTAATATTGGCAAAATATTATATCTTGAAAGGCTATACTGATGTTAACTAGTACACAATATCAAGAAATGATCTTGGATTGCGCTACAAACATGACACCAAAACCAAGAATGTATCAGGTCGGATGCAGGTTTGAAGCAAAGAAAGACCAGCGGGAGATTTTTTTCATAGGAATAGTGAAACTATCATGCTGGTGGCTATTTATTGCTACCATGCAAATGTCCAATAGCTAACATTAACATTACCATATTGATTTGAGCATCAAAAGTCACTTACTAGTCCAGCAGGAACACAGCCAAAGCAGCATCGGTCTGAAATTCCTCGTCTTTATAGCTCACGCCAGCGAGTGGAAGTAGAGGCAATGTTGATCCTGACTGCCCGTTTTTTCTTTTGTTTGTGCCACTGCTTAATTAATACTTAATAAATACAGTTTTGGTCAATGGACTTAGTTGTGATTTCCCTCTCTGCAAGAAAGTTTAGAATGAGCATATATTAATGCAGTATGAACAAGAATGTATTAATGTAGAGACATAGAATCATCATATTTGTGTGATTATATGCATCAAGTGTTAATTCAAGGCTAAGGCAAAATATAGAGCTATATATTGTGTATTGTGACATGGCCTAAAAATATCGAGATATTAAAAAAAGACCATATCGTCCAGCCCTATATGGTTGGTATCGTTGCAATATCCAGTAACACTGATAAAAGGAACTTACACTCCACAACCGTAGAGGGAGCGTTTGAGCAACTTCTGCGGTTGTGGAGTGTTATTCACCAGATTTTACCCAAACAGATGTTTCTAACAATTTAGGCATTAAATGAAATAAAGAGTAGAAATATAACATAAGGGCCTCAACCTAACCTCAAAAGAGCTCACGCCAGCAAGTGAAAGTAAAGGCAATGTTGATCCTGACTGCCCGTTCTTTCTTTTTTTGTCTCCTCAGACAAAAATGTTCATTTCTTTGGTTGTTTTGCAGCTTAGGCCAAAAGAGCAGTAATTGCACTTTTCTTTTTTCTTTGTTTTCTGGCAGCATGTAGGCATTTGTATCGACTTCAGTCTTATTAACGAATGGGGAAAGGGGTGGAGTGACGTATGCCGTAAAGCAAGTCAGCACATTTGTAATTTTATGTGTGGCAGGGTTCCTGCAACCCTCCTCAAAGTTACAAAGTGCCAGTAAAAGCAATACAGACCCTCTCAGGCCATGACAGAGGTGTCCTTCAACTAGTTGTAAGTACATGTATCATCCCAAAAGTTATGAAAATAATTTTTATGAAGGTTGAAAAATTACTTACTGTTGCTTCAAGATCTGGGGGCAGTCAAGAGTGAAGTTGTCCAGGAACTTTGGACACCACGTGAGGATGCACTAGGGACGGCGTAGCACAGTGGAAGAGTGGCCGTACACAACCCGAGGGTCCCTGGTTCAATCCCCACCGAGTACCAACCTCGTCACGTCCGTTGTGTCCTTGAGCAAGACACTTCACACTTGCTCCTGATGGATGCTGGTTAGCGCCTTGCATGGCAGCTCCCTCCATCAGTGTGTGAATGGGTAACTGTGGAAGTAGTGTCAAAGCACTTTGAGTACCTTGAAGGTAGAAAAGCGCTATAAAAGTACAACCCATTTATCATTTATTTATTTAAAGGGATCCCAAGGCGAACTTTGCCAGTCAATCACAACCATCCAACATTCTTAAGTTTTTAGCTAACTGCATGTGCGGTTTTCAGATTCTGAACCTTGTGTGAGTCAGATGTACCTCGACTGTGTGTTAAGCCCTGCTAGCATTTGGAGAGGCCTGCTCAACAAAGCTGTTTCAGGTCAATGAAAAGATCGAATCAACAGGTTGTGTTGAGACGTCCCGGCCAGACAGGAGGATGAGTCTGGACTAAATCACTTGTGCGAAGGTGAAATGTGTCCACCAGCGCAAGTGGTCCTAATCCGTTGCAGACATGTGCAGCGCACCAGCGGGGGCAGGTGCAAACAATTGGAGCAGCTGTCAGTGAGTTGCGGTGATCTCGTTTGATATCTTAATTGTTAGTCAATCCGAAAGCAATTCTGGTTTTACGTGGCTGTCAGGCCCTGAGGTCTCGCGCACTCTGCTTCCATCTGTCAGGGTCTGTGCAAAGCTTCTATATCTCCTGGATGTGTGTGTTCATGTGTGTGTGTGTGCTCAGCCCGTCCTGCATCGCAGAGGGAAATCGGCCCTGATTGCTGCCATTTCCGCTCACTTTTAACGATACGGGTCGGCGGGAGAGCAGGCTAATGCTGATAATTGCCACGTTTCAAAACTACTGGAATTGGTTGGGGACTCCCACCCAAAGTCTGCCCCCTTGTCAGTTCAATGCTCCTAAACATTGTGATTAGCATAAGAGCAGAGAGTGTGTCAGTGTCAATTCAGCTCCAGAATCAGAGACTCCCCAGATCCCTCGCCATGTGGGATCCACATATGTGGGGACCGAGCAAGACTGTAAACACCCCTGACCCCGTGTGATTGATCCAGAATAATTGTGTTGAGCTACAAAGCCCCTGTTGGACTTGATACAAGCTTCAGAAGCATCATTATGAAGAGATAACTGAGGGTGCGACAGTGCTGACTGAACTGCCGCAATCGGTTCACCACGAAGTGACTCCTGACTCTACTCCCGACCCGTGTGGTGATTTATGCGGCCCCAGGAAGCCGGGGTCTATTTGAGGGCCTAGCAAGGAATGAAAGTGTTACCAGTGGGTGTCGGAGGGACTGCAGACGCTGAGGGGAGAGTTATGAGTTGTCTCAGCTGAGTGCCCGGCTTTAACGTTCTGAAGTGAGAGAGAGCAAGAGTTGTAAAAGGTGGACGAAGGCAGACTTATGTCTGTAATGGGTGGGGGGTAGGAAAGGGGGGGGGGGGGGGGTCCATGGAGCCCGCAGGCTTGAACTCCACAGCTGAACCACTGACCCTGACCATCCATCAGTGCTGGAGTGTGACAAGGCAGGGCCAGGGGTATGTGACAGAAGGGCGCAGACTTGGAGAAGGTTGGTGACGGCTTGAAGGGACCAAGGGGCTATAATGGGCTTTAGGGCACAGGAGGGGGGGCGTCAACCACCATCCTTGGGGAGGGTGGCAAGAAAAGGCCAAGCTATGTACGCAGTGGGTCAGTGAGTATGTCTGGTTTGTATATAAACAATGAGAAAGGATCTTTCTCAGATGAAAATCTACTACAATGCAAGTAGCACAGCTTGGATCTTTACAATCCATCAGCAACTATCTGTACACTTTTGTTGATCACTGCAAACGTTATAACCTCCTGAGAACCAGCGTCCTCTGCAGTGGACAAAAAGAAAATGGACCAAAGACAAATATTTACTTCAAAGGATGCTAATTCTAAGAAAGATGCGTTACTTTATCTATTGACCTTTGAAGCACCTTGGAGGACCAAACATTTATATTCTGCTCATTTGTTCGATTTGATTTGATTCTCGATATATCGGCTAAAAGTGTAAAATTTGACCAGAATTGATTAGAATTATTGTTATAATAAAAAAAAAATTAATTCTACTATCGCCTCTATTGCAAAATATACATACACAATGAAACTTTGATTTAAAAACATCGTACAAACTTTTTGATTTACGAACCACAGACCAATTAAAAATGTGTTTTGTTGTTTGAACCTTTGTCTCAGTGTACGAACATTTGTTATTCACCCATTGTGTGCGTTGCAGAGCAGCCATTTTGTGCCCGGCAGCACAGCCTTTACAGGCTGGCTGATCGATCTCTGATACTCAATTAATCGGCAGAGAGAACAGCAATCGTTAGCTACTTTTTAAAGAACTTTTCAGCCTTTTTACAACATTTTTCTAGTTTTCCTGGCTTGTCTGGTGGTTACGGTGTCCGCCCTGAGATCGGTAGGTTGTGATTTCAAACCCCGGCCGAGTCATACTAAAGACTATAAAAATTGGACCCATTTCCTCCCTGCTTGGCACTTAGCATCAAGGGTTATAATTGGGGGTTAAATCACAAAAATGATTACCGGGCGTGGCCGCCGCTGCTGCTCACTGCTCCCCTCACTTCCCGAGGAGGTGATCAAAGGTGATGGGTCAAATGCAGAGGATAATCTCACCTCACCTGATGTGTGCATGCGTACATGTGTGTGTGTGTGTGTGTGTGTGTGTGTGTGTGTGTGTGTGTGTGTGTGTGTGTGTGTGTGTGTGTGTGTGTGTGTGAAAATGATTGGTACTTAAACATTAGTATGAATCCAAGCAATAGTGTGTTTTGAAACATTAAGTAAGTATCCACAGCGTTGTTGACACTGCCACCTCCATCCGACAAGGTTAAGTGGATTAAATATTTTATTCCTAATCAATGTAGCAACATGGATGTTAAAGTTAAGGAGTTTTGTGATTTTTAAACTGTAAGCGCATCACAGAGTGTGTGCATGTCGGCAATGTGGCTAAAAATAAGGACATTTCAGCTAGTTCTTATTTTGCCTTTGTTATCAATTAGAAAGGTGATCCATTACTCCCTTGTTATGTTTGTTTGATATACATTACTGTACAGTGCTTTATATCGTTTTCAAAATTAAAAAACTTGTACTCAAATATGGACTTTTATTGAGGTTGGAACCTATTGTTCATGTTTACATTGTTTCTTACGGACAATTGTGCTTCAATATACAAACATTTCTGTTTAAGAACCAATTTACTTAGTAAATCGAGGTTCCACTCTTTGTCCCGTTGAATACCATGAATTGATTAACGTGGACCCCGACTTAAACAAGTTGAAAAACTTATTCGGGTGTTACCATTTAGTGGTCAATTGTACGGAATATGTACTGTACTGTGCAATCTACTAATACAGGTCTCAATAAATCAATCAAATTGGCACCTACTTCAATAAAAAAATGTGCGTACTAAAATCCCATAATTTTGTAATGTTTTTTTAAGTTATTGTGTCCACATCTTGTGCACCAAAATTGAATGCATGTTTTCTCCATACTTGACATCTGAGAAAATATTAGCCCAAGAACATTAAATAAAGTCCACCGTATATTTGTCACTTTTACTATATTTCGCAATGACTGACCACAATCCTATTTTATCCGACTCAGACAAACGGAATAAAACAGGACTCTTTCTACGAGACAAGTCCAACATTTTTTGCTTCTAGTGTTTCCACTTTTCAAAGTGAGCCTCAAGCCCCCCCTCCCCTCCCTCCCCCTGGCCCCGCCAGCGTCTTTCAGCTGTTGCCCAAGACTCACTGTCACTTGGCTCCGCTCGCACAATGCAGGGCCAATGGGCGGACTTGATCCCAGCATCCGTCCTCAAAGGGGCATTGGCCCCCGGCCAGACAGCCCGAGCCAGGAAAGGGGGGCGGGGAGGTCCGGGGGCCTGTTGCGCTGAAAGACCAGACTAATGGTTAACTCTGAAGCCATGAGGACGACAGAGAAGGGGGATAGGACGACAGAGAAGGGGGATGGCTTGGTTTGGGAGTCCATAACGCATTTCATTAGAGGGCAAAGATGGAGCCTTATGTCGACAGCATTAGCAGTTATGAGGGTGTGAGTCTTTGTCTGCTTGACACTGTAAAAAGGCGGGCGTGGGGGGAGGAGGGGTCATGAGTTAGGTTATGGTACTGCGGAGAGGGCAAATCCATGAGCAAGCGAAACCACTGTTTTAAATAGCAGGTATCTGGTGTCCGCAGAGGCCCTCTGCATCAATATGTTCCTTTGCCCTTGTCTGCTCCTGATATCTTTATCTTGTCATGGCCCCTCCTGCCTCTATGTTCCACCTCAATGGCTTCCGTCTGCACTCGCCCTTGTGCAGATGGGCGGCTGCTGCACGGGCCCTCGAGGCCGGATGGCAGAGGTGGGGTAAGGTGCAGCGGAGGGTTGAGGAAAGACGGGGGAAACTTGTAGTCTTCGGGGCCTCATTACACAGACGCCAATAGAAAAGCTCTTAGAGGGTAATTAGATAGTCAGGGGAATAGATGAGCTCTCCTCCTGATTAATGAAACGTTCAAGTGCAGCTATTTTTTCACACTGAAACAAAAGCAAAAACTTCATATCAACCTGTGATTCTCAAATCTAGTGGTTGGTATGCCCCCCCAAAAAATCACTTGATTAAAGGCCTACTGAAACCCACTACTACCCACCACGCAGTCTGATAGTTTATATATCAATGATGAAATATTAACATTGTAACACATGCCAATACGGCCTTTTTAGTTTACTAAATTGCAATTTTAAATTTCCCGCGAAGTGTCCTGTTGAAAACGTCGCGGAATGATGACGCTTATGTTGACGCGTGCTTGTGACGTTATTGGTTGGAGCGGACATTTTATCCCAGCACCACTCACGGCTAAAAGTCGTCTGCTTTAATCGCATAATTACACAGTATTCTGGACATCTGTTTTGCTGAATCTTTTGCAATTTGTTCAATTAATAATGGAGACTATAAAGAAGAATGCTGTTGGTGGAAAGCGGTGGATTGTAGCTGCCTTTAGCAACCAAAACACAGCCGGTGTGTTTTTGTTTGTTGAGAAGCTTTAATATGGAACAGAGCGGTCAAGCGAACATGTTTCTCTAGCACATGTCATCCGGCAGGTTTCGGTGAGAAATTGTGGTAATAAGTCGGCAATAACCGGAAACATGAGCGGAGCTTGCGTCCTCCTGCAGCTGTCGAAGAGGCAGCTGCGACTTTCTATGCTCCTCCATGTCTTCCATCAGAGAAACTGGCGGTCACCACACCCCTCCGACTTTCAGGTATGACTTTATAATCTCACTAAAACACTAGTAACACAATAATCAGATAAGGGGATTTTCCAGAATTATCCTAGTACATGTGTCTAATAACATCTGAATATCGCTCCCACTGCCGTCGCCTTTTTTCTTTCTTCTTCTAGTGTTTTACTCTAACTTTCCTCATCCACGAATCTTTCATCCTCGCTCAAATTAATGGGGAAATCGTCGCTTTCTCGGTCCGAATCGCTCTTGCTGCTGGTGGCTATGATTATGAAAAATGTGAGGATGTGAGGAGCCCTACAACCTGTGACGTCACGCGCACATCGTCTGCTACTTCCGGTACAGGCAAGGCTTTTTTATTAGCGACCAAAAGTTGCCAACTTTATCATCGATGTTCTCTACTAAATCCTTTCAGCAAAAATATGGCAATATCGCGAAATGATCAAGTATGACACATAGAATGGACCTGCAATCCCCGTTTAAATAAGAAAAACTCATTTCAGTAGGCCTTTAAAGTACAGTGTTTTATTTTCCTGTATTCAAACACATTGTTTTTGTTCAAACTCTGAGTAATGTCACAGTGGCCAAAATATTAAATATACTTGTTAGATAAAAACATCTGCCTTGTTTTTGATGACTACTTAAGCTCACTATGCTACTGTGATTTTAATGTTTGTCATTATGGTGGTAGTTGAAGAGCAAATTTTTTTCTGAGGTAGTACTTGGTGAAAATAGTTTGAGAACCACCGAGGTAGATGCAAGAATCCATGGTTACGTCAAAATAGGGGCGTGTTTAAGGGGGCTTTTGTTGTGGGAAATGACAGATACATACCCAGGAAGGCCACTGAAGGGGTCATGTGTCACAGGAGAGCTTGGGGGATGGTGATGGGATTGGAGGACCAAGAATGCGGATGAGGTTAATCAACAAGGCTGTAAATTAAAGTTATTCATATTAATATTATTTTTACTATTACCTCTTTTTGTATAAATATCTATATAAATGTCTCCTGTATTTTGTTTTGTATCAGTCACTCTAATGGTCTTTATTACCATACTAGTCAAAAGTTAGGAGACACTTTATCATTTAATCGCATTAGAAAGTGTGTCTTAACTTTTGACTCGCATAAGATAGATACATAGATGGATGGATGGATGGATGGATAGATAGATAGTACTTTATTGATTCCTTCAGGAGAGTTCCTTCAGGAAATACAAAAAAAGGTAGCACATTGAGGTCAAACTGCTTTTAATAAGGGCCACATCAAGATTTTGGTTGCCCTCAGAAGGCCGCTTGTATCAGTGAATATATATACCGTAAATATATATGTATAATAGACTTTTTACACAATTGGCAACTGTTTTTGAGTGCTTCATTATTATGATAAATTATTGTAATTCAAGGTGACAAGCAGATTTTCTACTTTTTTTTTATAACCCCCCAATGAATGTTTGGAACCTCTTGTTGTATGATCAGAGAATATCAATGTGTGAAAGAGGAAAATGAAAATGCGAGGGGCCACTTTGACACATTTTGTAAGTTAAAAATGCTAAAACCACAATATGTATGTCACATTATGAAGACGCTAAGCCAATGGTTCTCAAACTTTTTTTTCACCAAGTACCACCTCAGAAAAAACGTGGCTCTCCATGTACCACCATAATGACCAACATTAAAATACAGTAGCATAGTAGGCTTAATTATTCATTAAAACAAGGCAGAGGTTTTTATCTAGCAAGTATATTTACTATTTTCGGCCACTGTAACATTATATACAGTTTGAACAGTAGCCCTGTAGCTAATTGCATTCTAGATGTTGGAACCAGCGGGAGGCAGTGTGCAGGTAACAAGGTATCTAATGCCCATCCATCCATGTTCTAACCGCTTATTCCCTTTTGGGGTCGCGCGGGGCGCTGGTGCCTATCTCAGCTACAATCAGGCAGAAGGCGAGGTAAACCCTGGACAAGTCACCACCTCATCGCAGGGCCAACACAGAAAGACAGACAACATTCACACTCACATTCACACACTAGGGCCAATTTATCCATCCATCCATCCATTTTCTACCGCTTATTCCCTTTCGGGGTCGCGGGGGGCGCTGGCGCCTATCTCAGCTACAATCGGGCGGAAGGCGGGGTACACCCTGGACAAGTCGCCACCTCATCGCAGGGCCAACACAGAAAGACAGACAACATTCACACTCACATTCACACACTAGGGCCAATTTAGTGTTGCCAATTAACTTATCCCCAGGTGCATGTCTTTGGAAGTGGGAGGAAGCGGGAGTACCCGGAGGGAACCCACGTGTTCACAGAGAGGACATGCAAACTCCACACAGAAAGATCCCAAGCCAGGGATTGAACCCAGGACTACTCAGGACCTTCGTATTGTGATGCAGACGCACTAACCCCTTTTCCACCGTGAAGTCAGGTATCTAATGCTTGCATCAAAAATAAAGAAAAGGTGAGTGCCCCTAAGAAAAAGCATTGAAGCTTAGGGAAGGCTATGCAGAACGAAACTAAAACTGAACTGGCTGCAAAGTAAACAAAAACAGGATTCTGGACGACAGCAAAGACTTACTGTGGAGTAAAGACGACGTCCACAATGTACATCCGAATATGAAATGACAATCAACAATGTCTCCACAAAGAAGGATAAAAACAACTGAAATATCATGGATTGCTAAAACAGAGTTGATGCGGGAAATATCGCTCAAAGGAAGACATGAAACTGCTACAGGAAAATACCAATAAAAGAGAAAAATCCACCAAAATAGGAGCGCAAGACAAGAACTAAAACACTACACACAGGAAGATAGCAAAAACTTCAAAATAAGTCACGGCGTGAGGTGACAGGTTGTGACAGTACACCTACTTTGAGACAAGAGCTATAGTGATGCATGGTTGGCTATATTTTAAAGGCCTACTGAAACCCACTACTACCGACCCACAGTCTGATAGTTTATATATCAATGATTAAATCTTAACATTGCAACACATGCCAATACAGTCTGTTTAGTTGACTAAATTGCAATTTTAAATTTCCCACGAAGTATCCTTTTAAAAACGTTGCGTATGATGACGCGCGTGACGTCACTGGTGGTAGCAGACATGTTCTTCCAACACCGATCACGGCTAAAAGTAGTCTGCTTTAATTGCATAATTACACATTATTCTGGACATCTGTGTTGCTGAATCTTTTGCAATTTTTTTCAATTAATATTGGAGACTACAAAGAAGAATGCTGTTGGTGGAAAGCGAGGTATTGTGGCCGGCCGTAGCAAAACAAACACAGCCGGTGTTTCTTTGTTTACATTACCTAAAGATGACGGTGAAGCTTTAATATGGAACAGAGCGGTCAAGCGAACATGGTTCCCGACCACATGTCAACCGGCAGGTTTCAGTGAGAAAATTGTGGTAATAAGTCCGCTCTTACCGTAGACGAGCAGAGCTTGTGTCGTTCCTCCTGCAGCTGTCAAAGAGGCAGCTGTGACTTTCTTAGCTCCTCCGTGGTTTCCCTCAGAGACACTGGCGGTCACCACACCCCTCCGACTTTCAGGTATGACTATGTAATCTCACTAAAACACTAGTAACACAATAAGCAGATAAGGGATTTTCCAGAATTATCGTAGTAAATGTGTCTAATAACATCTGAATCGCTCCCAATGCCCTCGTCTTTTTTTTCTTCTTCTATTCCCTCACTCCCACTATCCTCATCCACAAATCTTTCATCCTCGCTCAAATTAATGGGGAAATTGTCACTTTCTCGGTCCGAATCGCTCTAGCTGCTGGTGGTCATGATTGTAAACAATGTGAGGATGTGAGGAGCTCTACAACCAGTGATGTCATGCGCACATCGTCTGCTACTTCGGTACAGGCAAGGCTTTTTTATTAGCGACCAAAATTGCGAACTTTATCATCGATGTTCTCTACTAAATCCTTTCAGCAAAAATATGGCAATATCGCGAAATGATCAAGTATGACACATAGAATGGACCTGCTATCCCCGTTTAAATAAGAAAATCTAATTTCAGTAGGCCTTTTAAGCAAGGGAGTAGGTTTGATTTTGAGATTGGTGGGGACACAAAAGTGCTCCAAGGCAGCACTCTGAAAGGTTACTTCTTTTTTTTTTTTACATTAGCAATCATAATTTCACGTCATGCAGATGTTATAGGGTAAAGCAACTAAAATGAAAGCAAAGGAGACAACTTCGAAGAGTTTTCATCTTTAATCTTTAGTGTAGGGCTGTAGTGCAACCGTGCATCATACTGTCAATTAACACAGCCTACTGTCCATCAACAACATCAGAAATACATTCATGCAATACAACATTCTAAATAAACATAAAAGAACTGTAATAGTCTTTTCCCCAACTTGTGTTTAAATCACTCACAATTTTTCACTTCATCTACTTCTTTCTATTGCTGCTTTTGTACTGTAAATATGTTTGTCACTAATACTCAAATACAAGCAGATTAGTGTCCACTGGTTGTTCCTATTTGAAAGAGCCAAACACATGCCTCTGCCGGTCTGTAACAGAAATGAACTGCTGGCAGATTTCTCTCAGGTCAGTATTGTCCAGTTTTCCCTGATGGACATGGCACACAGCAAGATTGTTCAGTCTTACTTGTGTCATGGTGGTTCTAAACCATGTTTTAAGTCTCTTTAAAAATGATAATCTAGTAAGGTTTTATTGTATTTCTACCACAAAGTTTTGTTAATTTCTATTTTCAAACCGTTGCTCACTTCTACACAAATACATGAAACTAAAAAATAATTTAAAAAATAAAACGGAAAGGTGAAATCCGGTGATCTGATTGGCTGTTAACCGTGGTTTAAATATTCTAAAGCCTTATCACAGCGTAGGCTATCACTCCGCCTCAGGCAGGCATGACTGGTATGAATGGAAGTTGTTGTCATGTATCCATGAGAACGGACTGTTGCAGTCCGTAGTAAAAGACAGCTGATGTTTTTACGATGCTAAAAAACGGACTAAAGTAGTTGAATTCACATGTTCAAGGTTAACTTTCACCTCCGGGAAGGGTTAACAATGGTAAAGGGGACTGAGCATTGACTTTCACCTGAAAAAAAGCGGAGGAAAAGACGAGATGCAGTGCTAATTTGGAGCTAACGTCTGGATAGGTTGGACTATTTTTCCCACAGTGAGGCTATTTTATTGGATAGTATGTATTTCTGGTTGAATAAAACTCATTAAATTGATTGAGTATTCCTATTTCATATTGCCTTTATTGGTAACAGTTTTATAAAAGCAATATATCACTCCAGTCCATGGTATATGCTCATTATAGCACTCTAAGGGGCGTGACTATTGTTGAATTATTCAATATTGTTGAGCCTCTATACACCCTTGAAGTAACTTACAGTTTGACTCCTAAAGAAGTATCTTATATCCAGTTTTCTTTTCATTGACATCTTTCAAAACCTACAGCACACACGCACGTCCGGTCGCTAGCAACTAGCATGTAGGCTAGCTTTTACAAGCAGGAGTGACAGCGTGGACAGCCAATCACACGTAAGTTAGCAAGAAACAGGCAACCAATCAGAGCGATATTTAGTTTAGAGGCGGGACTTCTAGCAGAGACGGACATTTAACCCTTTCCGTGCCATAATCATTGACTAAACATTATGGGCAGCGTTTGTATTGATAGTGACTACACAGTAGCGGCTGGATATTGGTAGGGACGTGTCCCTAGCGTCCCTACCCAATTCTACGCCCTTGCTTTAAAGTCATTTCCAACATTTGTGACAAGGACTTTTTACTGTCAACTGAGTTTCGTTTTTTAATGATTTCTGCTGGTGGTGTGCCTCCAGATTTGTTCAACCCAAAAAATGTGCCTTGGCTCAAAAAAGGTTGAAAAACACTGAATTAGCGAACCAGTGCTGACCAAAACAGCAGCACCTACAGAGACAAATTTAAGGGTCGTGTGCCCATTTTTATGTCTTCTCTGAGTTCTGCCTCTGTCTAACCTGTGTAGCTTCTTGCTGTTCCTGTTACGATCCGCTACACGGATCGCTTGTTGTTTAGATTTTTGTGTTTTGGTTATTTCTGGACTCTGCCGATCCCAATGTTTGAGCACTTCCTAGTTTGTATTCATCACCATGGCGACTTCATTTGTTCCACCTGCACTGGTGCCTGGCGCACACCTGTCTTTGATTATTGTTTTGTATTTGAGACCGCCTGCTACCTTAGTTCTTTCTGGACGTTTTGTTTGCTTCTTTCAACAATTGCGTGTGATATTCTTGCCTTTTGTATGTACTTTGCTAAGTCTTAGCTTAGCTTCCGCGCGCTCGGCACGCGCTTCTATGGACTTTGAACTTGACTTTTGCTAACTGTTAGCATTTCGCTTTCTGTGCTTTGGCACAACTTTGTTTTACCCTCTGTACAAGTGTTCTTTTGTTATGTTTTTATATTAAAATAAGCTCCTACCTTCAATCCTGCTGCATCCGATATGCGTCACGCACTCAACAGTTCCTCCACAATTGTGTTCTTATATTTTTTCACAAACTGTAACATTGGTTATTTTATATGTCATATTTACGGTCGTCCACATCGTTATTTGAAGTTTGTGCCCTTACTCTTTCATTATGCTAAATTCTGCATATTCAAGCATAAAAAATAAAATAAAAATAATGTAATGTAATCTAACCAAGATTTGCACATTTTATTTTTTAACAAAAGAATAATTTAAATGTATACACAATATATTCTTTATTATTTTAAAAGTATTTTCTTTTGTAATGTAAAACATTTAATTTGTAGGATTTATATTGTAAAATATATTGTGGACCACAAAGGACCGACATTACTGCCAGCAGGTTTGACTTTATTTTCCAATAAAGCTTCGTCTTCCGTCGGGTCCTTTTTCAGCCTTCTGCGGGCCTGCTCGCTCTTCCGCTAGCTTTTCAGCCTTCCGCGTCGGTGTCTTCCTTTGGCTCTCCGTCTCTTGCGCTCAGCATCCGCTTCTGCCTCTCCAACTCTTTCTGCCCCGTTGTTCTCTGCTGCTGCCCTTTTACACATTGCGAGGAGATTGGATGATTGTGCCCAGGTGGGCGATCCACGCACATGATCTTGTTTACGGCGTCGATCCCGGCGCGCCGACCACGCCTCCTCGCTGCCATCTTAGAGTGGGCCCTGCCTCGCTGTCGGCCTGTCGGCCACGCCTCCCCACATATATATTATATAAGATTCTAAAAATGCATTTGTACAAAAATAATAAATGCCCTACTGCTATTAGATCCTTGGCCCCTGTACAGTAAAATACACTACATATGCTTCCATATAGAAGAAAAAAATCAGTGTGTCAGTTATCAAATGTTACGCCCATAAATCATCCCTTTCATCAATGCCATGTTCCTGCGCCTGGTATGTCCCGACTGGCGCCTGCTCTATATTTAATTTCTGGTCCTCTTTTTTTTTTCCCCCACCTTCTTTAATCATATCCTCTATAATGTGTGTGTGTGTGTGTGTGTGTGTGTGTGTGTGTGTGTGTGTGTGTGTGTGTGTGTGTGTGTGTGTGTGTGTGTGTGTGTGTGTGTGAGCGAGGGTGTGATTTTAATAGCTGTCTGTTAGCTGCTCCCACATGATAGCCCTGCAGCTTGCTCAGGCAGATGGCTATTACGTTCCAGTTGTGAAAGTCTATCTTATCCAAACACAGGCCAGGCCTGAGACGCTCTGGAGGACGTGTAGTAGTATAGTGTGTGTGTGTGTGTGTGTGTGTGTGTGTGTGTGTGTGTGTGTGTGTGTGTGTGTGTGTGTGTGTGTGTGTGTGTGTGTGTGTGTGTGTGTGTGTGTGTGTGTGTGTGTGTGTGTGTGTGTGTGTGTGTGTGTGTGTGTGTGTGTAACAGTCTGTCTATCCTGTGAAAAAGATTGAATAAAAGTACTAGGCCGTCACTTCCTGGCATAGCATGCAGATGTAATGAAGAGCTTAATCACTTTGCCTGACAGGTGGAACCTTCTTTTAGCGTTATTGAAAGTGAAAGTTCAAGGTTTTTCAAAAATCCGCATGTGGCGGACTTCAATTTTTATAAGCGTATGCCACTTTTTTATTAAACGGGTGCACTTCTTTCTTTTTTCACAATGAAACCTGAACTTCCCGCTGTCTTGAAACCCAATAGTCCTTTTAGTGTCAAGAATGGCCCGCAGCTCCCTCATGGAATCTGCCGTCATGTGACCACCGCTGTCCCAAATCGCTGAGGCTATTGATCACTCCTTGTCCTGAGTGAGACATTTACTGTACCCCACCGCCCTCACCCAATATTGCTCATGCAAATTAATCCCTCTTCTTGTTTAAGTCGATCAATATTTGTAAATTATTAAGTAACCCCCTAATTCCTTTAATGCATTGGTGGAAATGAATCGAGGTTTTATACACAGCATAAAGTGCATTTGTTTATATAACACGATAGAAAGATTTCTTGAAAACAAAAATGTTTTAGTATAGATGCAATAACAACTGGTGGATTGCAATAAGCTGTGTGCATGTGAGTGACAGGAAGAAAAGCTCTGCGTAAATGGGGGAAATACTCTCCTATATATAGGTCAATATGGTGTGTGATTTATTACTCATGAAAATAATCCCTCAATAGTTGTAAATTATCAAATCATCCCATACTTCTCTTTATTTACAAGTGAAAATAAATCTAGATGTTATACACTAAATGAGGTGCATTTGTTTTAGTAATACAATACCAAAATTATTTATTTCATTTTTCAAACATGTTTTTAATGTCAGTTAAATAATAATTGGTAGATTGCAATAAATAATGTGCGTGTGTGTTTGACAGAAAGAAAACCTCTGACTTGTTTGGGTGTTGGTTTACATGTGTACATTTGTAGACACTCAATATAAGACTTGAATAATATATCAATCAATCAATCAATGTTTACTTATATAGCCCTAAATCACTAGTGTCTCAAAGGGCTGCACAAACCACCACGATATCCTCGGTAGGCCCACATAGGGGCAAGGAAAACTCACACCCAGTGGGACATCGGTGACAATAATGACTATATGTATCGAATATACATTTTTCTGGTCGAATAAAAGTATAGGACAGCCCATCTTTTTCAGACTTTTTTCTGTGGGGAAAAATACTCCTATATTCAGGCAATATGTTTTTTTTTATTGCTCGTGCAAATTAATCCCCTGTTTTTTAGGTTGATCAATATTTGTAAATTAATTGTTATCCCCCTTATTTTTTGTTAGTGCTTCAGTAAAAATAAATATATCAATTATAGACTGAAT
The DNA here is from genome assembly GCF_033978795.1 of Nerophis ophidion. NCBI lineage: Eukaryota > Metazoa > Chordata > Actinopteri > Syngnathiformes > Syngnathidae > Nerophis > Nerophis ophidion. Next base: position 23,645,748 of record NC_084625.1, on the reverse strand, counting down.
GTGGTACATTTGTTTAAATAATACATATGTATTTCTTTAATATCTGTGAAATAATTGATAGATTTTAATGTGTCCATTGCTAACCCACAATATGTGACTTATACAATATAAAATTATAAAATATATTTATAGAATACAAAACAATCTGGTTTAATAAAGATTAAATTAAAGTATAAGACAACTCATCTTTTTGGGATTTCTTTCTGGGGGGAAGAATCCCCCTCTAAAATTACATTTAGGTCAATATGGTATTTTGTGGTCTTTAAAATTACAGTATATTTATTTTTAAATTATCCAATCTCTAATAAATTAGTCTGTGTGCCTCGTCTTATTTTACAGTGCACTTTGTCCTTTTAAAAATATCAACTCTTGCCAGAATGCAACATTAATTTAATTGATTTGAAGAAAACAGTAGCTGCCTTTGGACAAACTAAAGCCTCTTGTATAATTAGTGCAGAGTGCTGATGGGTAATGAGGTGCTATCAGGTGTCTTTGTGGCCTTTTCAACACTGTGGGCCTAAATGGGCCTTTAGATCCTCATGTGTGCCTATACAGCACCACCTGCTGGTCATAAAGTGATTGTCACGCACAGCTGGTTGTCTCCTTTCATTGAGAGTCTTCAGGCATTACAGTTGTCAAATTATATCCATTATTACATTTTATGGCAATTTAATCAAAGTTATGTCACATTTATTGTGATTTTATATTTTTCAACTATTACTATACTATTGTAAGTGAAGTGAATTATATTTTTATATTAGCGCTTTTTCCTCAAGTGACTCAAAGCGCTTTACATAGTGAAACCCAATATCTAAGTTACAATTAAACCAGTGAGGGTGGCACTGGGAGCAGGTGGGTAAAGTGTCTGGCCCAGGGACACAACGGCATTGACTAGGATGGCGGAAGCGGGGCTCGAACCTGCAACCCTTAAGTTGCTGGCACGGCCGCTCTACCAACCGAGCTATACCGCTATTCACCTTATCGTATGATGAATAGTTTTAAACAAGCAAGTCCCTCCACTAAATGTTGGAGATTTTTCATAAAATGTATTTACTTAGTCATTTATTTGATCAAATGTTTACAGGATGAAAAAAAGAAAACACTGCATTAATCTGTACCATCCATTTTTTCCATCCATTTTCTACCGCTTATTCCCTTTCGGGGTTGCGGGGGGCGCTGGCGCCTATCTCAGCTACAATCGGGCGGAAGGCAGGGTACACCCTGGACAAGTCGCCACCTCATCGCAGGGCCAACACAGATAGACAGACAACATTCACACTCACATTCACACACTAGGGCCAATTTAGTGTTGGCCCTAGTTGGCCCTAAATATATATATTTAGTTAAATATAATCTGTACCAGTGATATTTAACTAAATTGTTTTGGAGCCACATTTCCAATAAGGTAAAGACCGGGGGCCAGACTTCTTCTTATTAGCTTTTTTTTTGTACATTCTACATCAGAGGTTCTCAACCTTTTTTCGTTGATGTACCCCCTTTTTTTAATTCAAGTACCCCCTAATCAGAGCAAAGCATTTTTGGTTGGAAAAAAAGAGATAAAGAAGTAAAATACAGCACTACGTCATCAGTTTCAGATGTATTAAATTGTTTAAAACTGCAAAATATTGCTCATTTGTAGTGGTCTTTCTTGAACTATTTGGGCAAAAGGATTAAAAAAAAATAACAAAAAACTTGTTGAAAAATAAACAAGTGATTCAATTATAAATAAAGATTTCTACACATAGAAGTAATCATCAACTTAAAGTGCCCTCTTTGGGGATTGTAATAGAGATCCATCTGGATTCATGAACTTAATTCTAAACATACATACATCCATCCATTTTCTACCGCTTATTCCCTTTGGGGTCACGCTGGCGCCTATCTCAGCCACGATCGGGCGGAAGGCGGGGTACACCCTGGACAAGTCGCCACTTCATGGCCCTGCTCTTTCTGCGTGGAGTTTGCATGTTCTTCCCGTGAATGCGTGGGTTCCCTCCGGCTACTCCGGCTTCATCCCACTTCCAAAGACATGCACCTGGGGATAGGTTGATTGGCAACACTAAAATTCTAAACATTTCTTCACAAAAAAATAAATCTTTAACATCAATATTTATGGAACATGTCCACAAAAAAATCTAGCTGTCAACACTGAATATTGGATTGTTGCATTTCTTTTCACAGTTTATGAACTTACATTCATATTTTGTTGAAGTATTATTCAATAAATATATAAAAAAAACTCCCGTACCCCTTGGCATACCTTCAAGTACCCCCAGGGGTACGTGTACCCCCATTTGAGAACCACTGCTCTAGATAACCAGCGTTCTCTTCAGTAGACATTTGATGTTGGTTTATTTTGTCAGGGTTACAGGAGCTGTATTTAATAATGCACTGCAAAAATGTGAATGTCCTAGCTCAGAAGGGTTTTAACTTAACTTGTGGGCCACAAGTTACAGCAGGGGTGCCAAACTCAAATACAGAGTGGGCCAAAATTTAAAACTGAACAAAGTCGCAGGCCAAGGTTGAACAAATTAACCTTTTAATAGGGACCCAAACAAGTTTTGCATTGAATATTGAACAAGCAAAGCTTATATAACTTAATAGTGACATGCAAAATCGAGTTTCAAATAATAATAATTAAAAAATATCAATGCATATCAAATGAAATTTAAATAAAAATTGAATGCCTCTTTTTTATTTGCAGCCTTCTGTGGTAAATATCAAAATACACTTTTTCCACAGGCTGATAATAAATTTGAAAAGAAAATAACAATAATGAATGAATCAAACATTCAAGCCTTGAAGCAGCAAGAGAAAGTGCACAAATAAAACGTTAATTATTGCTGAGTTTGCTACACTGATTTGCTTTAACACTAAATATGGAACAGGCAATGCTTGTATAACTTAATAGTGCAAAATCCATCCATTTTCTACCGCTTATTCCCTTTTGGGGTCGCGGGGGGCGCTGGCGCCTATCTCAGCTAGGCGGGGTACACCCTGGACAAGTCGCCACCTCATCGCAGGGCCAACACAGATAGACAGACAACATTCACACTCACATTCACACACTAGGGCCAATTTAGTGTTGCCAATCAACCTATTCCCAGGTGCATGTCTTTGCATGTGGGAACCCACGCATTCACGGGGAGAACATGCAAACTCCACACAGAAAGATCACGAGCCTGGATTTGAACCCTGCAGGACCTTCGTATTGTGAGGCAGACGCACTAACCCCTCTTCCACCGTGAAGCCCAAGTGCAAAATCAGTGGTATATTAAATAACATTTTAATACAAAAAAAAAAAGCCTCTTTTCTATTTGCAGCCTTCTGACGTAAATATCAACATTAACTTTTTCCACAGGCTAATACATTTGAAAATAAAATAACAATAAATTAATCAATCATTAAGCCCGTTTTACTGCTCAGTTTGTGACACAGTGATCTAATCTGATGTGCCCAAGCCATATACCTGGCATCTTTTCTTGGATTCTAGTTCATTAATGTCGGGGCTCAGGCTTTGAGCTGTGGCAACTTACATTATTGAACGAAGGTGTTCATCAGTCAGACTTATCCTGTGAGACGTTTACGTCATTTTCATTGAGAAGAAAAGTTAAACTCAGCGCAGAGTAAACTGAGTTTTTCAGCAAACTGTGCGCTCACGGCGGTAGAGATCTGCGTTTTTATGGTTTGGCAGCAGGGGAAATGGCCGAGGTTTCCTTGCAGCAGCTGGATCTCTTACAGGCAGAGTTTAGTTTTAAAAGCTCTCACTGACGAGTACATATCTGTGATAATGTGGCCGCGCCACTGTAGCTGGAGGTTCAGCGCATCAAGATGGCTTGAGATGTCACACAGAAAGCGGGGTTGAGGTGGGCGGGGTTTGGTGGTAGTGGGGTGTATATTGTTGCGTCCCGGGAGAGTTAGTGCTGCAAGGTTTCTGGGTGTTTGTTCTGTTGTGTTTATGTTGTGTTACGATGCGGAGGTTCTCCCGAAATGTGTTTGTCATTCTTGTTTGGTGTGGGTTCACAGTGTGGCGCATATTTGTAACAGTTTTAAAAGTTGTTCATACGGCCACCCTCAGTGTGACCTGCATGGCTGTTGACCAAGTATGCATTGCATTCACTTATGTGTGTGTGTAAAAGCCGAATGTATTATGTGACTGGGCCGGCGCGCTATTTGTGTGGAGGAAAAGCGGACGTGACGACAGGTTGTAAAGAACGCTAAAGGCAGTGCCTTTAAGGCAAGCCCTCAATATTGTTGTCCGGGTGGAAATCGGGAAAAATTCTGGAAAATGGTTGCCTCGGGAGATTTTCGGGAGAGGCACTGAACTTCGGGAGTCTCTTGGAAGGGTTGGCAAGTATGAGTATTAGCAGTGAATGCGCTGCTGCTGTATAATACCGGTGAAGCAGCTCTAATGTTAATTTGATATTGCCTCAAGGGCCAATTGAAATTACACGGCGGGCCATATTTGACCCGCAAGCCAGAGTTTGACACCCATGAGTTACAGTATATAAACTAAATGATGGAAAAGAAATAGACCTAAAATGTAACCTTGAAGAACACCACTAGTATACCTAAAAAAAAGTTGGGCAAATGACTGCTGACTGCATTTGAAGTAAACAAGCTACAACAACACCTTAGTTCAGGGGTGTCAAACTCATTTTAGATCAGGGGCCACATGGACAAATATCTACTCCCAAGTGGGCCGGACTGGTAAAATCACCTAATATGTACAAATGTACAAATCTTAATGTTGTTAGTTGTTGTTTTTTTTGCACTTACATGATGTGGTTAAGCATTCATTTGTCTTTATTTATATTTTCTGAATAAATTTTGTGATAATGTTCATCAGTCAACTCATCTGTGTCTATCAAGATATCAAAATCAAATTACAGTATGTTATTTAATGTAGTTTGATCATTTTCCTCAACTGTTATAACGTCATATGGTTTATTTTGTACACAGGTAGCATCATCTACAAATATAGAAATAATTGTTATTTTGACATGCAGTGGGCACATTTAGATCAGCTGTTTCTTTCATTCAAAAATTTCAGGTTGATATACATAGCAAACTCATCCCGTGGGCCAAATAAAACCTGTTCGCGGGCCTAATCAATCAATCAATCAATGATTATTTATATAGCCCTAAATCACTAGTGTCTCAAAGGGCTGTACAAACCATTACAAAAACCACAACGACCTCCTCGGTAGGTTCGTCAAATGATTGTGAGGAAAGTCCTATTGTTGTATAGAGGATCTTTGACTAGTATTTTGCAGGATAATTCTCAGAAAACAAAACAACAAAGCGCTTCTGCCGTATAGAAGATCGTTGACGAGTGTTTTAAGAGTAGGTCTTCAAAAACAGCAATGTGCCTCTGCTTTATGGAAGATCTTTGACGAGTGTCTTAAGAGTAGGTCCTAGCCATTATGGACAACGCCTCCCACCCACTACACTTGCTCCCACCCACTACATTTGCGGAGAGAATGAGCACGTTCAGATCCGGCCAATGGGCCGTACCTTTGACACCCCTGCCTTAGTTAAATTAATCACATTTTGTAAAATACCTATCAAATTGGAGATAACTTAAAGGGCTGCCTTGAGGAACACCTCAGTTATAGGGCTGGGTGATATATCGATATATTCGATACGTCGCGTGTTTGTCTCTGTGCGATATAGAAAATGACTATATCGTGATATGCGAGTATACGTTCTCACGCAGTAGCTTTTAGCTGCGGGAATTACACTCCAGACGTTGTTCACTCATTCTTGTCTCTCCTTCTCACAGAGACTTAAAACAAGTGCACCTTCTTACATACGTCACATACTGTCGTGTCAAAGGCCCTCGCTCAGCAGAGAGGTAGCAACATGGGTAACATTAGCTGTGATGCTAGCGGAGTGATGCGAGTGGTAATACGAGCGAAAGAAGGTGCGAATCTGGTAACAAATGAAGGAAGAATTAATTCCTCAGAAAAACAGCACAGGGTCCATCATCTGCCGGTGGTTTGGCTTCAAGCGGGAAGATGTCGAACAAGTGTGGGGCAAAAGCGTTGCTACAAAAAGTAGCATTACTGCTAATTTGTAGCATCATTTGAAAAGTCACCCACTGGAGAATCAAGAGTGCTTGAAACTCTGCATTTCAACATCTTTGTTCGGTGCCACAACAACAAAATGCAGAAGCAACCATTTCCAGATCAACACAGTATGAAAAAAATAGTCAACAGAAGGAGATAACGTCCGCAGGAACCTACCACATAGCAAAGGACATAAACTATTTGATTTTATATAATGCAGCTAATTTTTATTTGACAGTTATTGAAATATCTTGTGTGACATCATGCACAAAAGTGCTCTTTATTTGTTTTAAACTATTTTAGTGGCGTTCGGTAAAAAAAGTGCAGTTTAATTAAGTGTTGTTTTGATATGTCATCTTAGTGACATCATGCACAAAAGTGCACTAATAGCTTGTTTTAAAATGTCTCTGAAAATATTTATTTCTGTTTTGAAATTACATGAATGTTTGTGTCACTGCTTAATAACTGTTTAATAAATACAGTTTTGGTCAATTGACTTACCGTATTTCCTTTAATTGCCGCCGGGGCGCTAATTAATTTAAAACTTCTTCTCACTCCGGCGTTTACCAAAGGCATGCGGTAAAGGCAAGCATGCGCTATTTATTTTAAAACCTCTTCTCACTCCGGCGCTTACCAAAGGCATGCCTTAAATTTAGGCCTGCGCTTATAAATTTGAGTGTGATGTAAGGATACAATCATGAAAAGCACATTTGATAAAAAAAACTGTATTATGGTCTTACCTTTACTTAAAAATGAATTCCATGCGGAGCTCCTTCTGATCAAAAGCATAGAAGTCTTCCTTATCTTTCTTCAGTTTTAAAAGTGTCTCTGTCTCAATGGAGATCTTCCTTGATTACCTCCTGCGTCGATTGAAAGTCCAGTTTAGAAAACCGTTTTATTTTCGATATGTAATCCTCCATGTTAAAAGTGCAAGCGAGGGGAAAAAAATAACGATCGCTGCTCACTCTTGCTGTCTCTTCTTCTGCAGCCGAGTAGACGCAAGTCGGCTCACAAGCGCTCTCTACCACCTGGAGGCGGGAGTTTTTAATGACTCATATTTGACACACGCAGCTACGGTATATTGATAAAACATAGATGCTTACTGTTCTTTTAGGCATTTTCAATAGCTTAGACCTTAAATCCTACTGAATAGCTCTTAATCTTCTTCCCTTTATGCGATTTCAAATTATTGAAATCAGCCTCCTCTATTTTGAAAATGATGACAGGTGAAGTGTCACTCGTGACGTGAGGAGTTTGACCCGGCGGAAATTGTAGACATGCGCTATTAAAAAATAATTTTTAGCGAAACGAGTTTGACCCGGCATTAATCCTGAGCCGGCAGTAATGCTAAGCATGTGCTAATTATTTTGCGAAACGAGTTTGACCCGGCAGTAATTCTAGGCAGGCGCATACTATGTACCCGGCGGCAATTCAAGGAAAAAAGGTAATTGTGCATGAAAGTTTAAAATGAGCATATATTAATGCAGTATGAACATGATTTTTTAAATGTAGACACATAGAATCATCATACTGCTGTGATTATAAGTATTCAAGTGTTCATTCAAGGCTTAGGCAAAATATTGATATATATATCGTGTATCGTGACATCATGGCCTAAAAATATCACAATATTAATAAAAGGCCATATCAACCAGCCCTACTCAGTTATGGAAATCACAAGTTTGGACCCCAGTGTTCTATGTTTGCTAGCAAGGTTAAAATGTCCATGCTAGGACCTGCCAATGTGTTTACATGGTCCAAGTTCCTCCATACAACAGTAGCACTCGTCTTTTTAGGAATTTGCTGCAAAAATGTTTGTCTCCCAAGTTTTGAACTGAACTCAGGTATGGTGTCATTTTTGGGATGGATTTGACCGGGCCGCCAGTTAAAAAGCCCCTATATAAGACAAAAGCATTAAATGGCCTGATAACATATTATATACAGTGCATACCAAAACCAACTACAATGGGGCTTAATCGTCTTATTTTAGTCTGCGTGCAGGTGTCATGAATTACTCCTACTATAAAATGATCAGTGATCCTTTTTTTAATTTTACTCGCTTACCCATGCGGACTGGACACTGGCCAAGAGTGGATGTGCGGCCGAGGGTGTAGTCGGCTCCCTTGTTTGCTTTGTTGGGTCTGCTCCTGTCTCTGGCCATGGTCTACCCCACCCTAGCAGACAATGGCGTGGAACACCGCAGAGGCCACCAAAGTGTGTGGGGGTCTTGAAATTATGTTTTTGTTTGGTTTCTTGTCCATGCATGGTGAAATCTTGTGTGCGCAATGTATATATTTTGTTGATTATGTTTTGTTGTTTTACTTTTGTGGCTGTGTGTAGAAGTGGCACTGCTGGTGTGGCAGCTGGTTGCATCAGCTCTGCTCTTTTAATATCTTTGATGTCCTTTGTGTTTTTTTTATGTTTCCCTCTTACTCACGCTTATGTGTGCTATGGCTATGAGGGTTTTTTTGATAGATTATTAATGCCTCATTCTGGCCTTTAAAGTCTAGCAGTTTTAATGTAAAAAACAGCAGTTCTCCCTACAGCTTTACCCCGCAAACTTTTCATAAACCTGCCAGCAACTTTCCTCGTCCAAAATTACAGTCTGCGATCCGTCTTTGACCCGAAAGCAAAATAAACTAGGTCTGATTGTGATGCCTTGACCATCTTCCTCATTGTTTGGATTGGCCGTCCGCGCGGTTTCACTGTGAGCGGGAGATAACATTATTATTCCGCCGGCTTCCAGGCCGCACATGCTAATAAGGGAGAACCGCTGCGATGTTTTCTCCTCCAATGTGGGGAGACGGTGATGTCATCCGTGTTGCTTTATCTTGAGCGGGGATCTGAGAGTGGGTGTCGTTTCCTCTGCTGGAGGACCGAGGGGCCCACCACTGAACCCGCGCTTTGCCAGGGGGAGCCTATTTAAGGAGATTACTCAGTCACACACCTTTGTTGCATTATGGGCCGTGCACTGCGCACGCCGCGGAGGTCAGCCGTTGCTTCGACTTACCTTTTGGTTTACGCAAGCTCAAACTCTGCTCCCTCCTACTCTTTTTTTGACATGTTGGATTGTGCGAGTGTAAACATGTGATGCATTGCTTTGTAGATGGAAATTATCTACTGTATACCCTTCTTTTAAAAAAAAAATAAAGTCTAAAAAATAGCAACTTTTTCCGTAACTTTCATAAGACGCTGCCGCGAATTCAGGGATTTTACAGTAGGCTGCGACAATCCAGCCATCCATCCATTTCCTACCGCTTGTCTCTTTCGGGTTGGGGGTGGTGTTGGAGCCTATCTCAGCTGCATTCGCAACAATCAAAAAACAAAAAAACTAGTGAACCCCTAAAGCAGGGGTGTCAAACTCAAATACAGAGTCGGCCAACATTTAAAACTGAACAAAGCCGCGGGCCAAGGTTGAACAAATTAACCTTTTAACAGGGACCCAAACAAGTTTTGTAATGAATATTGAACAAGCAAGGCTTGTTCAATATTCAATAGGGCAGCACGGTGGTACAGAGGTTAGTGCATCTGCCTCACAATACTAAGGTCCTGAGTAATCCTGGGTTCAATCCTGGGCTCGGGATCTTTCTGTGTGGAGTTTGCATGTTCTCCCCGGGACTGCGTGGGTTCCCTCCGGGTACTCCGGCTTCCTCCCATGGAACAGGCAGAGCTTATATAACGTAGTGGTGCAAAATCAACTTTCAAAAAACATCAGTGGTATATTAAATAAAATTTTATTTAAAAAATTAATGGCTCATTTCTATTTGCAGCCTCCTGAGGTAAATATCAACATTAACTTTTTCCACAGGCTAATACATTCAAAAATAAAATAAAAATGAGGTGGGCGGGGTTTGGTAGTAGCAGGGGGTTTATTTTGTAGCGTTCCGGAAGAGTTAGTGCTGCAAGGGGTCCTGGGTATTTGTTCAGCTGTGTTTATGTTGTGTTACGGTGCGGGTGTTCTCCCGAAATGTGTTTTGTCATTCTTGTTTGGTGTGGGTTCACAGTGTGGCGCATATTTGTAACAATGTTAAAGTTTTTTGTACGGCCACCCTCAGTGTGACCTGTATGACTGTTGACCAAGTATGTGTTTGTGAAAGCCGCATATATTATGTGACTTGGCCATCACGCTGTTTATATGGAGGATAAGAGGACGTGACGACATGTTGTAGTGGACGCTAAAGGCATTGCCTTTAAGGCACGCTCCCAATATTGTTGTCCGGGTGGAAATTGGGAGAATGGTTGCTCAGGGAGATTTTCGGGAAGGGCACAAAACTTAGGGAGTCTCCTGGGAAAATCGGGATGCTTGGCAAGTATGAGTATTAGCGGTGAATGTGGTGTTACCGGCGGGCCAGCTCTAATGTTAATTTGATATTGCCTCAATGGCCAAATGGAATTACTCGGCCGACCAAAATTGGCCCGTGGGCCAGAGTTTGACACCCATGCCCTAAAGGGACTGACTAACATATTAACATTGATACACACTATATTGCCAAAGGTATTTGGCCACCGATCCAAATGATGAGAATCAGGTGTTCTAATCACTAGGCCCGGTGTATAAAATCAAGCACATATGCATGGAGACTGTTTCTACAAACATTTGTGAAAGAATGGGCCGCTCTCAGTGATTTCCAGCATGGAACTGTCATAGGATGCCACATGTAAATCAAATCCAGTCGAGAAAGTTCCTCGCTCCGAAATATTCCAAAGTCAACTTTATTATAAGAAAAGTGAAAAGTTTGGGAACAACAGCAACTCAGCCACAATGTGGTAAGCCACGTTAACTGACAGAGAGGGGTCAGCGGATGCTGAACGGCATAGTGCAAAGACTTTCTGCACAGTCAGTTGCTACAGAGCTCCAAATTTCATGTGACCTTCCAATTAGCCCACGTACAGTACACAGAGAGCTTCATTGAATGGGTTCCCATTGCCGAGCAAGTGCATCTAAGCCATTCATCACCAAGTCCAATGCAAAGCGTCGGATACAGTAGTGTAAAGCACATCGCCACTGGACTCTAGAGCAGTGGAGACACCTTCTCTGGAGTGATGAATCACGCGTTTCCATCTGGCAATCTGATGGACGAGTCTGGGTTTGGAGGTAAATGGTAAATGGTTGTACTTGTATAGCGCTTTTCTACCCCTTTTTAAGGTTGCCAGGAGAACGCTACTAATTCGGACTGCATTGTGCCAAGTTTGAAATTTGGTGGAGGAGGAATTATGGTGTGGGTTTGTTTTCCAGGAGTTGGGGTTTGGCCCCAATAGTTCCAGTGAAAGGAACTTTGAATGCTCCAGGATACCAGAACATTTTGGACAATTCCCTGGGATGGCACTTTAAGTTTATATGCGAGTAAAGATAGATAGATAGTACTTTATTTATTCCTTCAGGAGAGTTCCCTCAGGAAAATTAAAAGGGAATAAAGGTGGGTGGCCAAATACTTTTGGCAATATAGTGTATCTATCTACCGAGCCATCAGTTAAATAGCTAGCTAGGTAACAACACGATAACTGCATGAGCTAACGGGAAACAGCAAAGTATCATGTTAGACCCGCTCGACATCCATTGATTTCCTCCTCTCCAAGGTTCTCATAGTCATCATTGTCACCGACGTCCCACTGGGTGTGAGTTTTCCTGGCCCTTATGTGGGCCTACCGAGGATGTCGTAGTGGTTTGTGTTGTGGTTTGTGCAGCCCTTTGAGACACTAGTGATTTAGGGCTATATAAGTAAACATTGATTGATTGATTGATTGATTGATACTTTGATTTTTTTGTTGCCACCTAAAGGCTTGGTGTGTATTTGTATCTTCAATGTCTATAATACTAAATAACTCACCAACAAATTAACAATGATATAACTATCTACCAAGCCATGGAGCTCGTAAGCTAGCTAACTATGTAACGATATACTTCTTCATAGGCTACACAGGAAACAACAAATCATTTGATTTTCAATCGGACTATGTTAAGGTAACGTGTGGAGTTCCTCAAGGTTCGGCTCTTGGCCCTGCACTCTTAAGTATCTACATGCTGCTGTTAGGTGACATCATACGCAAATACGGTGTTAGCTTTTACTGTTATGCTGATGACGCCCAACTCTACATGCCCCTAAAGCTGACCAACACGCCGGATTGTAGTCAGCTGGAGGCGTGTCTTAATGAAATCAAACAATGGCTGTCCGCTAACTTTTTGCAACTCAACGCCAAGAAAACGAAAATGCTGATTATCGGTCCTGCAAGAAACCGACCTCTATTTAATAATACCACCTTAACATTTGACAACCAAACAATTACACAAGGTGACTCGGTAAAGAATCTGGGTATTATTTTCGACCCAACTCTCTCGTTTGAGTCACACATTAAGAATGTTACTAAAACAGCCTTCTTTCATCCCCGTAATATTTGTTCAATTTTGTCCACTAACGACGCTGAGATCATTATTCATGAATTCGTTATGTCTTGTCTCGATTAATGTAACGTATTATTTTCAGGTTTTCCTATGTCTAGCATTAAAAGATTACAGTTGTTACAAAATGCGGCTGCTAGACTTTTGTCAAGAACAAGAAAGTTTGATCACATTACGCCTATACTGGCTCACCTGGACTGGCTTCCTGTGCACTTAAGATGTGGCTTTAAGCTTTTACTACTTACGTATAAAATATTACACGGTCTAGCTCCACCCTATCTTGCTGATTGTATTGTACCATATGTCCCGGCAAGAAGATGTTGTTGTGGCTTGTGCACCCCTTTGAGACACTTGTGATTTAGGGATATATAAAAAAACATTGATTGATTGATTGATTGATTGATTAATTTATTGATTGATTTTCTTTTTCCGCTTGAAGGTTTGGAGTGTTTTTGTATCTCCTACTGCCAGTTTACTAACTAGCTAACCAACAAACTAACAATGATAGATATCTACCGAGCCATGCAGCTAACAGCTAGCTAGCTAACTATGTAACATCACGCTTCCTAATAGGCTACAGAGAATACAGTTGATGTTTTTCGTCAAATAAAAGTTTGGAGTGTATTTTTTTTGTACCACCTAACCAACAAATTAATGATATCCAGCAAGCCATGCAGTTTTCTAGCTAACGACGTAACAACACGCTTCTTTATGGGCTATACAGGAAATTATCTGTTTTTCTGTCGCTACTTAAAAGCTTGGAGTGTATTTTTATCTTCTTTTTTTAGCTTACCAACTATCTAACCAACAAACTAACAAGGATTAGCTATCTACCTAGCCATGCAGCTAGGTAGTTAGCTAATTCACTAACACACTTCTTCATGGGTTACACAGGAAACAGTGGATGTTCTCTGTCGCCACCTTAAGGCTTGAGGTGTATTTGCATCTCCTATTCTTAGTGTACTAACTAACCAACCTACAAATTAATAATTTTATATACACTATATTGCTTAAGTATTTTGCCACCTGCCTTGAATCACATATGGACTTCAAGTGCCATCCCATTCCTAACCCATTGGGTTCAATATGATGTGGGTCCACCTTTTGCAGGTATTACAGCTTCAACTCTTTTGGGAAGGCTGTTCACAAGTGTGTTTATGGGAGTTTTCAACCATTCTTCATTGGTGAGGTTACACACTGATGTTGGTTGAGAAGGCCTGGCTTTCAGTCTCAGTTATAATTCATCCCAAAGGTGTTTTATCAGGTTCAGGTCAGGACTCTGTTGGCCGGTCAAGTTCATTCACACCAGACTCTGTCATCCATGTCTTTATGGACCTTGCTTTGTGCACTGGTGCACAGTCATGTTGGAAGAGGAAGTGGCACTCTCCAAACTGTTCCCACAAGGATGGGAGCATGGAATTGTCCAAAGTCTTTTGGTATCCTGGAGCATTCAAAATTCATTTCACTAGAACTAAGGGGCCAAGCCCAACTCTTGAAAAACAACATCACACCATAATTCCTCCTCCACCAAATTTCACACTCGGCACAATGCAGTCTGAAATGTACTGTTCTCCTGGCAACCTCCAAATCCAGACTCGTCCATCAGATTGCATGATGGAAATGTGCGATTCATCACTCCAGAGAATGCGCCTCACTGCTCTAGAGTCCAGTGGCGACGTGCACCATTGCATTCGGCGCTTTGCATTGGACTTGGTTGTGTATGATTTGGATACAGCTGCACGGCCATGGAAACCCATTCCATGAAGCTCTCTGCCTACTGTACGTGGGCTGATTGGAAGGTCACATAAAGTTTGGCGCTCTGTAGCCACTGACTGTGCAGAAATTCTTTGCACTATGCGCTCCAGTATCCGCTGACCCCTCTCTTGTCAGTTTATGTGACCTACCACTTGGTGGCTGAGTTGCTGTTGTTCCCAAACTCTTCCAGTTTCTTATAATATTTAGGAGCGAGGAAATTTCACGACTGGATTTGTTGCACAGGTGGCATCCAATGACAGTTCCACGCTGGAAATCACTGAGCTCCTGAGAGTGGGCCTTTCTTTCACAAATATTTGTAAAAACCGTCTCCATGCCTAAGTGCTTGATTTTATACACCTGTGGCTCGGCTAAGTGATTAGGACACCTGAGTCTCATAATTTTGATGGGTGACCAAATACTTTTGGCAATATAGTGTATCTATCTACCTAGCAATGCAGTTATCAACTAACTAGGTAACAACATGCCTTGTCATGGCCTACATAGCTTGGAGTGTAATTTAATTTCCGTTTGTTTATTTACTAAATAAGCCAGTGGTTGCCAAATTTAAAAACTACGAATAAAAACACAAATCAGTGCAGCCTCTGCTTACCATCGCAGTTTCGCTTGGAATATTGGGCTTGTACAGAAGGTTTTTATTTGTAATATTTTATTGAACACAGGTTACATGAGTCCTACTTGATGAAGACTCGTACTGAAAGTGGTATGGTAATCATTATTTAGTCGTACAAAGGCATTATCAACATTGTTCTCAGCAATATTTGTGGCCCATAGCAGAAGTGTCTGGGTCAGAAAGAGCCACACAGAACTTGACTTTATGGCCCTGATAAAACACCCTAAGGGGGTAATTGTGACAAGCCCCCTTCGTGCCTACACTCTAACGACACAAGAGAGAAAAACAACCATCTCATTTCTCACACGGGTCTCTCTCTCGCTCCCCAAAAGTCGTTTTTATGGACATTTTGCCCTGTTCTGTGCAGACGGGTTAAATATTACATCAAAGCGTCTTTAATCGTTCACAGTTCCTCTCATATTTCCCCGCCGTATCAAGTTCAAACCCGGCGCAGGCTGCATTTTTACAGTAGATTTAATGGATCAATGTCCATAATCACATTAGCACCGGCTTAATGTATAACAAATTTCACCGTAGCGCCATCAAAGACGCCGGGCCCTCGCTCTAATCGGCCGTGGCATCTTTTGCGCCACTCCAAGAAACGGTGGGTCGTCAAAGCGGCGATAAGCTGTGGAGTGGGACGCCACATAGAGCCCCCCTCCTTGTTCACGGCACACCCCTCATTTCTTTCATGGATACTGATAATCCTGCAGCCTTCATTGGAAAAGTGGAGAACAAAACCAGAAGTGAACCATTCTTTCACACTTTTACTCCTAAAACCTAAACAAAAGGGTGAAAATGAGTCAAAATATGCACCCATAATGATTTGCCTGTGTAGTTATTTTTCTGTCAAACACACCACATGGTGGCGCTGTTATTAAAAACCAAAGTTAGACCCCATTGCTCAGTTGACTTGAAATTTCTCCAGCACTCCGAAACTCTGTAACTGTAGGGTTTTTTGCCCGATTATTGCAAAATTTAACACACACATTAAGATAATTGACAAGCACCTGTGTGTAAAATGTGAACAAGATTGGTCTAAAAACCTGGCCAGCAGCAAGCAAACCCTCATTGCAGAGGGACCTAAGTGATTGCCTGTTTTTGTGTAATGGTTATAAAACTTTGAGGATTACTGTATTAAATTTATGCTAGCATGTCATCCGTTGCAATTATAGGTGGCGCCACAAATGTTATTTGCAGTACATCTAGACTTAAACTTAGTCTTAGACAAACTTTAATGATCCACAAGGGAAATTGTTCCACACAGTAGTGTCAGGTTGTGGGAAGCGCAGGTGCGCGTCAACAGCAAGTAGCAGGTGGAACAAATACAAAATCATGGAAACAAGATAAATAAGGAAGTGCAAAACTAGGAACCGGAAGAGTCCAAAACAAACAGAAAACACAAAAGGACTCAAAAACCAAAATCAAAATGTGATCCGGGAAGCAGATCACAACAAGTAGCCCAGTTACAATGAGCTACTGTGTTTTATTTAGTCCATAAATAGACTACATACAGCGATGTAAAATATAACATATGTATGTAATATTTAAATTATATATGTACAGTATATTATATATACAGATATACAATATTATATTATGTCTATATCAGATATACAGTATATAACAACTAACATGTACAATATTACAGTATACAGGACTGTCTCAGAAAATGTGAATATTGTGATAAAGTTCTTTTTTTTTCTGTAATGCAACTAAAAACATGAAAATGTCATACATTCTGGATTCATTACACATCAACTGAAATATTGCAAGTCTTTTATTATTTTAATATTGCTGATTATGGCACACAGCTTAAGAAAAATAAAAAATCCTATCTCAAAGAATTTGAATATTTCCTCAGACAAAGTAAAACAAATATTTATAACAGCAAAACAATATCAAACATTTAAAAATGTCAATTAATGCACTCAGTGCTTGGTTGGGAATCCTTTTGGATGGATTACAGCATCAATGCGGCGTGGCATGGAGGCAATCGGCCTGTGGCATTGCTGAGGTTATGGGTGCCCAGGATACTTCAATAGCATTCTTTTGCTCATTTGCATTATTGGGTCTGGTGTCTTTCAGCTTCTCCTTCACAATACCCCACAAATTCTCTACGGGGTTCAGGTCAGAGGAGTTGGCAGGCCATTCAAGGACAGGACTGTTGAAGCATCCTGGGCATCCATAACACCTCAGCAATGCCACAGGCTGTTTGCCTCCATGCCACGCCACATTGATGCCGTAATCCGTGCAAAAGGATTTCCAACCAAGTACTGGGTGTCTTAATTGACATTTTCAAATGTTTGATTTTGTTTTGTTGTTAAAAATCTTTTCTGAGGAAATATTAAACATTTTTTAGATAAGATTTTTGAGTTTTCCTAAGCTTTATTCCATAATCAGCAATATTAAAATAATAAAATGCTTGCAATATTTCAGTTGATGTGTAATGAATCCAGAATGTATGACATTTTCATGTTTTTAGTTGCATTACAGAAAATAAAGGACTTTATCACAATATTATAATTTCCTGAGACAGTCCTTAAAGGGACAGCTGTATATGTGACAATAATCAGGTAATAGATATCTTCTAAAAAAAAGTACCAATGATTGTCACACACACAGATTACGCTCTGCATTTGACCCATCACCCTCTGGGAGGTGAGGGGGGCAGTGAGCAGCAGCAGCGGCCACGCCCGGGAATCATTTTGGTGATTTAACACCCAATTCCAACCCTTGATGCTGAGTGCCAAGCAGGGAGGTAACGGGTCCCAGTTTTATAGTCTTTGGTATGACTCGGCTGGGGTTTAAACTCACGACCTACCGATCTCAGAGCGGACACTATCTCTTCTAATCAAAGCTGAGCAAGATTAAATTAAACAGTTTTTCGAAACTTTAAAAATATGATCTTTGTGTATTGTCCAACACCTGCACTAGATATTTCATAGTTTCTACTTTTTATATATTTTGTCAAATTAACACTTTTATCTGCCAGCATCATCCATTCAGCCATTTTTTTCCATTGCACTCTTGAGTACTTGAACAGGGGACCCAAGATTGAGCTCTAGGGTACCCCTACTAGCTGTCTAAAATAGAGATGTAGTGGACTTAATTCTCGTACAGTGTTTTCTGATTTTCTAACATGATTTGAAGCATTTCAATGTACTGTATGTGTCAAGATGTTGTGAGACGATAAGTTTGGTAAAAGACGCCCTGAAATATACACTTTCTGTTTACCTAAAGATGTGTCCTCTTCAGTAACAAGTACTCTACAAATCCGTTGGTGTGATACTCATTTGTTCCACAGTCAGAGAGCGTAAGGTTACCGTGCATTGTAGGACCACACACACACACACACACACACACACACAAACACACAGACAGACACACATATACATTCATATATATATATATATATATATATATATATACAGACAGAAAACAGAAGCCATGTTTGTTTTGGGCACACTCCCACACCACACAGGATGATGGATTATACACTGTTGCTGTTTATTTTCACTGCATTGGAATATGAAGAAAATGTGTGTAAGACCTCCCGCCGAGTGGATGTAACGTAAAATTGCATATCATGAATGAGCGATGGGTTCATACTGGAAAAAGTACCGGGGCTGCAATCTCACTCACGCGCACACACACACACACACACACACACACACACACAGATTTCCAAGCTTGTCTTGATTAACAGGGTCCGGGAGAACCCCAGCGTGTTTTTCCTTGTGCGTCATGTCCTGGTCCCCCCGAGCAGCTCAGTGGAAGCCATCAATTCTACTTTGTCTGCAGTTTGTCTCTTTGAGTTTTTCACTAATCCACAGCGTTCATTGATGGGCTGTTGGCCCCGCAGGAAGTGCTGAGTGACGGCGGCAGGATGCTTTTACTTCTTTTTACGTGCAGCGTAGAAAACACTGCACGAAAGTCTCGCGCTGTTGCTCACTTTCCTGCTATTTATATATATATTATGTTGTGTTTTTTTTCTATCGTAGTGAAGTGAAGTGAAGTGAATTATATTTGTATAGCCCTTTTCTCTAGTGACTCAAAGCGCTTTACATCGTGAAACCCAATATGTAAATTACATTTAAACCAGTGTGGGTGGCACTGGGAGCAGGTGGGTAAAGTGCCTTGCCCAAGGACACAACGGCAGTGACTAGGATGGCGGAAGCGGAAATCGAACCTGCAACCCTCAAGTTGCTGGCACGGTCACTCTACCAACCGAGCTATGCCGCCCCATTATCCCGTATTAATAGTTATGTTACAATACAAAAATTATGAATAGGATTAATTAAACCACCCTTGCAACCCCGAGAGGGACAAGCAGTAGAAAATGGATGGATGGATGGAGATGGTTAACATAATTACACAAATAAAGATTGAATTTTCAGTTATATTGTTATCATTTTTCATCTTTGCCATCACCGGCACAATCATTTTCATCCTGAATTACCATAATATATGTTTAAACATTTTGGCCTGCGATGTATTTAACATTATAGAATATTAAGGATGAAATGTATTTTATTTTGAAGTAATGTACCTTTTCCCCCTTGTAATAAACATGAACAAAAACAGCAGTGAACTCCACTCTGACACTTCGCTACTAACACATGTTTACCTGATTAAATCAAACGTCCATTACATCAAAGTTTAGTCATAAAGCGTTTTTCTTAGAGATGTCCGATAATGGCTTTTTTGCTGATATCCGATATTCCGATATCGTCCAACTCTTAATTACCGATCCCGATATCAACCGATACCGATATATACAGTCGTGGAATTAACACATTATTATGCCTAAGTTTGTTGTGATGCCCCGCTGGATGCATTAAACAATGTAACAAGGTTTTCCAAAATAAATCAACTCAAGTTATGGAAAAAAATGCCAACATGTCACTGCCATATTTATTATTAAAGTCACAAAGTGCATTCTTTTTTTTTAACACGCCTCAAAACAGCAGCTTGGAATTTGGGACATGCTCTCCCTGAGAGAATATGAGGAGGTTGAGTTGGGGGGCGCGAGGTAAAGGGTAGGGGTTAGCGGAGGGGTGTATAGTGTAGTGTCCCGGAAGAGATAGTGCTGCAAGGGGTTCTGGGTATTTGTTCTGTTGTGTTTATGTTGGGTTACGGTGCGGATGTTCTCCCGAAATGTGTTTGTCATTCTTGTTTGGTTTGGGTTCACAGTGTGGCGCATATTTGTAATAGTGTTAAAGTTGTTTATACGACCACCCTCATCCATCCATCCATTTTCTACCGCTTATTCCCTTTTGGGGTCGCGGGGGGCGCTGGTGCCTATCTCAGCTACAATCGGGCGGAAGGCGGGGTACACCCTGGACAAGTCGCCACCTTATCGCAGGGCCAACACAGATAGACAGACAACATTCACACTCACATTCACACACTAGGGCCAATTTAGAGTTGCCAATCAACCTATCCCCTGGTGCATGTCTTTGGAAGTGGGAGGAAGCCGGAGTACCCGGAGGGAACCCACGCATTCACGGGGAAAACATGCAAACTCCACACAGAAAGATCCCGAGCCTGGATTTGAACCCAGGACTGCAGGAACTTCGTATTGTGAGGCAGATGCACTAACCCCTCTGCCACCGTGAAGCGACCACCCTCAGTGTGACCTATATGGCTGTTGACCAAGTATGCATTGCATTCACTTGTGTGTGTGAAAAGCCGTAGATATTATGTGATTGGGCCGTCCTCAAAGGCAGTGCCAATAAGGCACGCCAACAATATTGTTGTCTGGGTGGAAATTGGGAGAAATTTGGGAGAATGGTTGCCCCGGTAGGTGCACTGAAATTCGGGAGTCTCCCGGGACAATCGGGAGGGTTGGCAAATATGACTGGGAGACGCAACTGCTCTGTACTTCTCCCTACGTCCATGTACCACTCTGTACAGCAGCGTTTTATAAAGTCACTTTTGGAAACTGATCCCGATCATTTCTGATATTACATTTTGAAGCATTTATCGGCCGATAATATCGGCAGTCCGATATTATAGGACATACAGTATCTGTTTTTTATCCATAAAAAGTTGTGCAACAGAAAGTCCTTTACAGACTTAAACACAATGCCCTGACAACGAAAATATACATTTACATCCGAATTGTGATTCGTATTGATTCCGACGCAAAATCAATTGATTTTCAAAATCACATTTTAAAAAAAATATTTAAATGTTTTATTTTTGTCATCGCAGCATTGACTTGCCACATGTATCGTGATGAATCAACAAATTATTCTCAATCGATTCATCCCCCCAAGAATCTAATTCATATCGAATCGTGAGTCCTAGTAAGATTTACATCCCGACTAATGAACCACCACCCTTACCTACACACACACACACACACACACACACACACACACACACACACACACACACACACACACATTAATGCATGATGATGAGCAAAAAAATGCTAAGCACGAATAAATATTAATCTTTTTTCCCGCTCCTTATCCTAGAGGCGCCCCCTAGAGATTGATGCCTTGGCCCATTGCTGATCTTAAAAAAACTTCTTAAAATAAAATAAAATTCTACTGTTGCCCTACTAATATATATATTTTTTGTTTTTCTCTAACTGCTACATCTCTCCTGAATTGATAGATTTAAACTTTTATTAGTAGATTGCACAGTTCAGTACATATTCCGTACAATTGACCACTAAATGGTAACGCCCGAATACGTTATTCAACTTGTTTAAGTCGGGGTCCATGTTAATCAATTCATGGTACAAATATATACTATCAGCATAATACAGTCCTCACACAAGTTAATCATCAGAGTATATATATTGAATTATTTACAATCGGGGGTGGCATGTGGAGGGGGGTTTGAAGTCGTCTGATAGCCCGTAAGTGAAGTCCGCTTCAAACTGTATGTTTTGGTTTGTTTGTTTTGTGCTGAAAGGGCCCATAACGTCCAGATGACAGACATTTCACCAAACAAGTTATATTTATTGAATGTCACTAGCATAGGGCTGGGCAATACGGCCTTTTTTTAATATCTCGATATTTTTAGGCCATATCGCGATACATGATATATATCTCGATATTGTGCC
The DNA here is from genome assembly GCF_033978795.1 of Nerophis ophidion. NCBI lineage: Eukaryota > Metazoa > Chordata > Actinopteri > Syngnathiformes > Syngnathidae > Nerophis > Nerophis ophidion. The sequence continues at coordinate 23,623,810 of NC_084625.1, read as the reverse complement.
TTGAATGAACACTTGATGCATATAATCACAGCAGTATGATGATTCTATGTGTCTACATATAAACATTCTTGTTCATACTGCATTAATATATGCTCATTTTAAACTTTCATGCAGAGAAGAAAATCACAACAAAGTCAATTGACCAAAACTGTATTTATTAAAGTTATTAAGCAGTGACACAAACATTCATGTCATTTGCATAACTGAAAGTGCAAGATTGTCAGAGAAATTTTAAAACAAGCTATTAGTTTTGTGCATGATGTCACTCAGATGACATATCAAAACAACATTAAATTAAAGTGCACTTTTTGTACAGAATGCCACTACAATAGTTTAAAAAATTTAAAGTGCACTTTTGTGCATGATGTCACACAAGATATTTCAATAACTGTTAAATAAAAATGAGCTGCATAATAGGAAATTAAATAGTATATATCCTTCACTATGTAGTAGGTTCCTGCGGACAGTATCTCCTTTTGTTGTTGACTGTTTTTTCATACGGTGTGGATCTGGAAATGTTTGCTTTGACATTTTGATGGTGTGGGCGTGTGGCACCAAATGGAGATGTGGATGTGGAGTAAGCACCCTTCATTCTCTAGCAGGTGACTTTTCAAATGATGCTACATATTAGCAGTAATGCTACTTTTTGTGGCAACGCTTTTGCTCCACACTTGACAAATAAAAGTTGTTTATTCGACATATTCCCGCTTGAAGCCAAACCACCGCCAGACGATGGACCCCCTACTGTTTTTCTTGGGAATTAATTATTCCTTCATTTTTTACCAGATTCGCACCTTCTTTCTCTCGTATTACCACTCGCACGGCTCCGCTAGCATCACAGCTAACGTTACCCAGTCTGCTACCTCTCTGCTCCGCGAGGGCATATCCGTATGTGACGTATGACGTCACGGTATGTGACGTGTGTAAGAAGGTGCGCTTGCTGTCTGTGAGAAGGAGACACAAGAACGAGTGGGAAGAGCCTGTAGTGTAATGCCCGCAGCTAAAAGCAACTGCATGAGAACGTCTACTTGAATATCACGATATAGTCATTTTCTATAGCGCACAGAGACAAACCTGTGATATATCAAGAATATCGATATATCGCCCAGCCCTATATACATACATCATGTATATAAAACCTTAATGGAGATGTTTGGGTGTTTTTAATGGCTTCATAAGCGGAGTAGAGCAGCTCCCAGTGGCTTTTGATCACATTTGATATTTAGAATGTATTGAAAAAGAAATACATCGGTCGTCATGTCTTTCACAACGATTGTGAATAATAGGCTAAATTCACCCAGAAATGCTGTTCCCCTTTAAGACTAACGCATTTTTTATTCAAATGTAGAAACCGTGGGATACTTAAAGGGGAACATTATCACAATTTCTGAATGGTTAAAACCAATAAAAATCAGTTCCCAGTGGCTTATTTTATTTTTCGAAGTTTCTCTCAAAATTTTACCCATCACGCAATATCCCAAAAAACGGCTTCAAAGTGCCTGATTTACACCATCGCTATATCCACCCGTCTGTTGTCCTGTGACGTCACTGCGTGAAGCCACCAGAAACAAACATGGCGGATAGCACAGAAAGGTATAGCATAGCAGCTCGGATTCAGACTCGGATTTCAGCGCCGTAAGCAATTTAAAAGATTACGCATGTATTGAAACGGATGGTTGGAGTGTGGAGGTAGGTACCGAAAACGACATTAAAGAAGAAACAGAAGCTTTTGAGCCATATCACGACAGACAGCGGCACGGGAGGAAGCGCAGACAAATTCGGCGATCACCTTCTAACCAACGATTGGTATGTGTTTGTTTGGCATTAAATGTGGGTGGAGGGAAAGACTGGATGCAAATATAGCTACAAATGAGGCATAATGATGAAATATGTACATACAGCTAGCCTAAATAGCATGTTAGCATCGATTAGCTTGCAGTCATGTCGTGACCAAATATGTCTGATTAGCACTCCACATAAGTCAATAACATCAACAAAACTCACCTTCGTGATTTCGTTGATTTTATCGTTGGAAATGCATCTGCTTTGAATGTCGCAGGATATCCACACATTCTTGCCATCTCTGTCGTAGCATAGCTGTCGTCGGTAAAGTGTGCAGAACAAACGAGGGACTTTCGCATCTTTTGACCACTGTTGCAACTTGAATCCGTCTCTGTTTGTGTTGTTACACCCTCCGACAACACACCGACGAGACATTATGTCTCCAAGGTACGGAAAACAGTCGAAAAAACGGAAAATAACAGAGCTGATTTGACTTGGTCTGTGTAATGTGTTTGAGAAAATGGCGGGTCGCTTCACGATGTGATGTCACAGGTGAAAGGTCATCGCTCTGACAGGCGAACAATTGAAAGGCGTTTAAATCAGCAAATTCACCCTTTTAGAGTTCGTAAATCGGTTAAAAAAACATGTGGTCTTTTTTCTGCAACATCAAGGTATATATTGACGCTTACATAGGTCTGGTGATAATGTTCCCCTTTAACTGGTTCTGTGGTTATCATCACATTTTCCTCTTTGCCATAAGTTATGGAGTCAATCCACTGGTTTTCAAAGCTCACTGGTCTGATTGCTCACTTGATTACATTCTTTTCCGGACATTTTGGGTCAAACTCCTCCAAATTGTGCAACTTTTGGGGCTTTCCGTCGGTGGTTAGTTCTCCGTTTGATGTGCACAGTGTCCTGTGTTGCACGAGACGTATTTTCAGCACCCTGTGAATAACGCAACGCACACTCCAGCCCACTTTGTTGTCCTCTTTAAGCCCACTCTCCAATCCCTCACTGCCTGGACTTATTTAGCTGGCGAGCAATGCGCCTTGATTAGAGAAACGTTAGCGCTGCCATTTCAAAGATGCTGCCTCAATCACTTATTTACCTCCCCGAATTCAGGGAATTTTCCGCGCATGAATGGAAGCTGAGCACAGGTCGTTGCTAATGCATTGAAGGTGCTGGTGGTGCAGCGGCGGCAGTGTGGTAATTAAAGACATGCAGCATTATAGGCCTTCATTAATCATGGCTTCCATGCACTTTGAAGCTTTAATGAAAAACGGACCGCCTATGCATTTATTGTGTCTGCACAAATTGTGGGGATCGTACAGCCCTAAACGAAAGTAAGGTATTGTGATGGCTTACGTAGGAGAAGGGGTCATAGGTCACGAGCACACTTGAGTGGTATGTTTTTAAATGTCCCGAAGATCTTTACCGCTGTGGTGATAAATCTTGCACTGGCAGCGATGACGACTCTTTCTGGGGTGAAGATCAGAGAGGGAGATTAGCGGCTGTTACGCTCTCTGCGCCAGAAATGACGGCAGAGTTGCTTTTTACCCGGGGGTGTGTGGGGGGGGGGGGTGCATGGTTCACTCCACTTGTTCTATCTCACTGCATCGTGACGACTCCCTGGCGGTATCGTTTTGGGCGAGTCACAGCCAAAATTGTCCATTACGGATTATTGGTCACATGTATCTTGCCCCAATAAAAGCACTTTTGGCAGGCGCACGTTGCATTTGTTCTGGACCAAAGAAAGCACGGGAGAGGGGAGGATGTTGGGTCCTCTTATGTAGATGGGGCCAATGTCCTTTAAAGGTTTAAACAGCCGGTGTGTTGGATTTTATCCAACTTTTGATAATGCTGTAATGTACAGAGTTTCAACACAATGATGTCATCGCTTTTATTGTTGTTTCTCTGACAGTGGCAGACATGGTCTGAGGATAAGTGAAAAAGCCTCTTGCTTTACCTCGTCAGGAAAATAACACGGACAATGCTCCCATCTTGTGGTGAGTGTTTGTGTTACAAGTCAACGACCTGCAGAAAACTGTCATAACATTTTAGTGATGCCTGCAGAAAACTGTCATAAAAGTTTAGTAATGCTTGAAGCATTAATAAATAGCAGAGAGTGTGGGGCATGCTTTGATTAAGAGGCCGATTAAGGCAAAATTTATCAAATTATCTTTTAATACTAACATGTCAAGAATGAAATATAATTAAAATTTGGTAAACAGGTTATAAATTGTGTCCTTTTTAAATTTAAAAGTTCATTAACTATTTAATCATTTCATGATTTCTATATTTAATCATTTACTATAATTAACAATGAAATTAATGTTATTATGTTGTGATTAAATTATATATTATATCTGCTGAACCTGTCTGGTGGCATTTCATGAATTTATTTTATCTGTTCGAGATAAAGAAAATTGTGAAATAATTAAACCACTACTAATTAAATGCTTGAAGCATTACTAAATAGTAGAGAGCGTGGGGCATGCTTCTATTGAGGGCCGAATGGGACACAAATGTATTAATTAATCTTTTAATACTAACATGTGTCAAGAATGAAATATAATTTAAATATGATGAATAGAACGGTTATAAATTGTGTCATTATTCATTATGTGAAAGTACATTAACTAATCATTTAATGATTTTCATATTTAATCATTAATATAATTAACAATGTAATTAATTATTTCACAATTTTATTATTTTGTGATTAAATTATATATTATATCTCCTGAACCTGTGTGGTGGCATTTCATGAATTTATTTTATCTGTTCGAAATAAAGAAAATTGTGAAATAATTAAACCACTATTAATTAAATGCTTGAAGTATTACTAAATAGTAGGGAGTGTGGGGCATGCTTCTATTGAGGGCCGAATTGGACAAAACTTAATAAATCAATCTTTTAATACTAACATGTCAAGAATGAAATATAGTCTAAATATGTTGAATAGAAAGGTTATAAATTGTGTCATTATTTTTTTATGTAGAAGTTAATTAACTAGTCATTTAATCATTTCCATATTTAATCATTTAATATAATTAACAATGTAATGAATTATCCATCCATCCATTTTCTACCGCTTATTCCCTTTGGGATCGCGGGGGGCGCTGGTGCCTATCTCAGCTACAATCGGGCGGAAGGCAGGGTACACCCTGGACAAGTCGCCATTTCATCACAGGGTAATTAATTATTTTACAATTTTATTATTTTGTGATTAAATTACATATTATATCTCCTGAACCTGTCTGGTGGCATTTCATGAATTTATTTTATCTGTTCGAATTAAGGAAATTGTGAAATAATTAAACCACTATTGATTAAATGATTGAACAATAATTAAATGATTAAAAATTAGATATAGGTTTACATTTGATTAGATTAATTTCACATTTAATAAAACATGTGTGTGTCGTTTTAATTACAATAATTATGTCACATTGAGGTCGTTATTTAAATATTAGTTTTTTCCTTTATGACCCTAAATATGCTTCTCTTCGTCGGGTGCCATACAACTTCAGGGTATCGCACCTTGGAGAAAAAAAATATATTTTAAAAGTTACAAGCACTATGCAATATTTTTAAATGGTTGTAATTTAATTTAAAATGTGTAATATTGACAAGCGGTAGGAAATGGATGTAATATTATACATACATAATAAATAATTATATGCATATTATAATTTGTAATAAAATGTAATTAGTACGTTTTGGCCCACTTTTTACATGTGAAGGAAGGAATAATTTTGGGTTGATTGTAATAATTACATGTATAACAAATATGTGGTCTAGTCAAACATTGACACACATTTTCTTTAAATAACATCAAGTGTATCCAAATGTTTTACTTTCCCTTTAGACAAGAACACTGTAACTACAATCATAACAACAAGATTAATAATTAACCAATTACTCAGCGCTATTAGTCTCCTCCTTATCACATAGCAGACAGATAACAACGTGTACAGTTATTAAAGTGCAACGGACTGGTCGACTCCGTGCCACGCCGTATTGCTGCAGCAATTCAGGCAAAAGGACCTGCAACTAAGTATTGATTACCGCACGTGCTGAAACTTTCCATGTTCATATTTTTCAGTTGGCCCACATTTCTAAAAAATATTTTTTGGTACTATTCGTAACTAATATTCTAATTTTCTGAGATACTGAATTTGGAATTTTTAGTAATTGTCAGTACTAATCATCAAAATTTAAAGAAATAAACATTTCAAATATATCACTATGTGTGTAATGAATTGATATAATATGTAAGTTTCACGTTCTGAATATAATTACTGAAATAAATCAACTTTTTCATGATATTCTAATAATATGAACAGCACCTGTGTAATGATGTAATATTAACATTGCAACACATGCTAATACGGCCTTTTTAGTTTACTAAATTACAATTTTAAATTTCACGCAGATTTTCTTCTCGAAAACGTTGCGGAATGATGACCCGTATGATGACGCGCGTTTGTGACGTCTCGGGTTGTAGCGGACATATTAGCCCAGCACCACTTACGGCTAAAAGTCGTCTCTTTTCCTCGCTTAATTACACAATAATTTGGACATCTGTGTTGCTGAATCTTTTGCAATTTGTTCAATTAATAATGGAGACTATAAAGAACAATGCTGTTGGTGGAAAGCGGTGGATTGCAGCTGTCTTTAGCAGCGAAACACAGCCTGTGTTTCTTTGTTTGTTGTGAAGCTTTAACACAGAGCGGTCAAGCGAACATGTTTCTCTACGTCAACCAGCAAGTTTTTGGATGGGAAAATTGTGATATTTAGTCGGCTCTTACCGGAGACTTCAATGGATTATGCGACCTCATCCTGCAGCTGTCAAAAGGGCAGCTGTGATCTTGGCTCCTCCATTGGCTTCTCTGAGAGACACTGGCGTTCATCGCAGCCCTCTGACTTTTAGGTATGACTTTATAATCTCACTAAACCACTATTAACACAATAAGCAGATAAGGGATTTTCCAGAGTTATCCTAGTAAATGTGTCTAATTACATCTGAATCGCTCACACTGCCGTCGCCTTTTTTTTTTTTCTCTCTTTTTTTTTTTTTGTGCTTCACTCTAACTTTCCTCATCCACGAATCTTTCATCCTTGCTCAAATTAATGGGGAACTCGTCGCTTTCTCGGTCCGAATTACACTTGCTGCTGGTGGCTATGACTATAAACAATGTGAGGATGTGAGGAGCCCTCACACCGGTGACGTCACGCGCACATCGTCTGCTACTTCCGGTACAGGCGAGGCTTTTTTATTAGCGACCAAAAGTTGCAAACTTTATCGTCGATGTTCTCTACTAAATCCTTTCATCAAAAATATGGTAATATCGTGAAATGATCAAGTATGTCACATAGAATGGACCTGCTATCCCCGTTTGAATAAGAAAATCTCATTTTAGTAGGCCTTTAAATATGAAATACTATAGAAGGCTATTTACATTGACTAAAGTTCAATATATGCACAAAATGTTGAATCATGCATGATGATGTAAACCTCAGGACATGAGATAACTAAGAGCAGCGTATATTATGTCATATATTTACGACACTTCTTCATGAGTGACTGTGTGCATTGAAATGTGCATCAAGGCTGCAAAAAGTGTCTTATCCTCCCAGTCTCTGCTTCCTTTTCCAGTCCGTCCACTTCGTCGGTCTCATGATTCTTCTTCTTTGGGTGCAGGTAGAGGTAGTACAACACAAGAAACAGAAGGCCCAGCAAGGAGCCCCCAGAAATCAACCCGGTTATGGCGAGAAAGAACGTGGCCGTCTGCACCTCAGGCATCAACAAAGCCAAAAGTATCGGCGTCACCATGTTGATAAGAGAGTAGAGAAAGTAATAGACTGTCATGGATCGTCGAGTGTCCTGACCTTTCACGTTAAAGAACGTAAACGTGAGTATGAATCCCACCACGGCTCGGTAGAGTATCTCATGACCTCTGGTTGTGCAGAAGTTGGTTTGAAGCAGGTGTGACCATATTGTCCCCAGCAGCCACAAAATGGCCAGGGCGATCACGCTGTAGGGACTGAGCTTCAGGAGGAGGCTGTAGCTGAGGATGTGGCTGCTGATGGTGCAGACCTTGTAGAGCAGGTAAATCACAGTCGGGAGTCCGGAAGGCATCTCCTGAACATGTTGGAGGGACCTCCGGAGGCAGCGGCGATAGTCCACCATGGCCCAGGCGATGTTAAAACCAGACATGACCATACAGGAATCTGAAAGACAGCAGACAGATGTTGGCAACTGCTAACATACCAAGTGTTTTAACTTGATTAGGAGAGCACTTCTGGTGTTGTAGTCTGAGGCTCAATCCAAATACTCTCCCTTTCCGCTTCATTTTGTGCGTGTCCAAATTCTCCGTCAGGTAAGCCAAGTGTGAGGACCGCAGAGCCCTCTAAATGAAGTGAGCTAGGGGACTTCCTTCCGAGAAACTTTCCACATTACACTGTGCATGCTACAAACGATGGCAGTTCAAAAACAAAGAAGACTACAAATTTAAATAACATAGATCAAGATTTTAAAGGAGTTAAGACCTAGTACAAAACTTAAGACTCCATGATGTTACGATCAATCAATTTTAAGACTTTGAGAAGTTAAGACCAAGTCAGGCCCAAGACTGAGGAATAGAGACAAAGTTGAGACAAAAACTGAAAACCACGTCAAGTCCAAGACTTTGAGGAGTTAAGGGCAAATTAAGACCAAGACTTTCAGCAGGGTGTGTTCCGGAGGGTGTGTTCCAACTATTGTGGGATCACACTCCTCAGCCATCCCGGCAAGGTTTATTCAGGTGCACTGGAGAGGAGGCTACGCCGGATAGTCGAACCTCGGATTCAGGAGGAACAGTGTGGTTTTCGTCCTGGTCGTGGAACTGTGGACCAGCTTTATACTCTCGGCAGGGTTCTTGAGGGTGCATGGGAGTTTGCCCAACCAGTCTACATGTGCTTTGTTGACTTGGAGAAGGCATTCGATCGTGTCCCTCGGGAAGTCTTGTGGGGAGTGCTCATAGAGTATGGGGTATCGGACTGTCTTATTGTGGCAGTCCGCTCCCTGTACGATCAGTGTCAGAGCTTGGTCCGCATTGCCGGCAGTAAGTCGGACACGTTTCCAGTGAGGGTTGGACTCCGCCAAGGCTGCCCTTTGTCACCGATTCTGTTCATAACTTTTATGGACAGAATTTCTAGGCGCAGTCAAGGCATTGAGGGGTTCCGGTTTGGTGGCAGCGGGATTAGGTCTCTGCTTTTTGCAGATGATGTGGTCCTGATGGCTTCATCTGGCCGGGATCTTCAGCTCTCAGTGGATCGGTTCGTAGCCGAGTGTGAAGCGGCCGGAATGAGAATCAGCACCTCCAAATCCGAGTCCATGGTTCTCTCCCGGAAAAGGGTGGAGTGCCATCTCCGGGTTGGGGAGGAGACCCTGCCCCAAGTGGAGGAGTTCAAGTACCTAGAAGTCTTGTTCACGAGTGGGGGAGGAGTGGATCGTGAGATTGACAGGCGGATCGGTGCGGACGTTGTACCGATCCGTTGTGGTGAAGAAGGAGCTGAGCCGGAAGGCATAGCTCTCAATTTACCGGTCGATCTACGTTCCCATCCTCACCTATGGTCATGAGCTTTGGGTCATGACCGAAAGGACAAGATCACGGGTACAAGCGGCCGAAATGAGTTTCCTCCGCCGTGTGGCGGGGCTCTCCCTTAGAGATAGGGTGAGACGCTCTGTCATCCGGGGGGAACTCAAAGTAAAGCCGCTGATCCTCCACATCGAGAGGAGCCAGATGAGGTGGTTCGGGCATCTGGTCAGGATGCCACCCGAACGCCTCCCGAGAGAGGTGTTTAGGGCACGTCCAACCGGTAGGAGGCCACGGGGAAGACCCAGGACACGTTGGGAAGACTGTGTCTCCCGGCTGGCCTGGGAACGCCTCGGGATCCGCCGGGAAGAGCTAGACGAAGTGGCTGGGGAGAGGGAAGTCTGGGCTTCCCTGCTTAGGCTGCTACCCCCGCGACCCGACCTCGGATAAGCGGAAGAAGATGGATGGATGGATGGACTTTCAGCAGTTAAAACCAAATCAAGTGCAACACTTTGAGGAGTTAAGTTCAAATCAAGACCAAGAGTTTCAGTAGTTAAAACCAAATCAAGACCAAAACCTTGAGGGGTTAAGACCAAATACTTTTCAAAGTTATAATCAAATTTAGGACCAAGAATTTGGGGTGTTAAGACCACATCAGGACCAAGACTCGGGAATTGACACATATAAGACCAAGTCAAGACCAAGACTCTTGAATTTAAGACTTTAAGGAGTTTGGAGCAAGTCAGGACCAAGACTTTGAGGTGTTAAGACAAATTCAGGACAAATACTGGGAAATTGAGAGAGAGTTAAGAAAAATGTTAGCACCAAGTCAGGTTTAAGACGTTAAGGCGCTAAGCCCAAATCTGTAATGATCTGTTGCACCAGATAAAAAATGTTGTTGTTTGCATTATGATTTGCCCGTTTACAGTGTGTTTTGGGTTTCATGGGCCACACGGCCCCTTTTTGTTTACCTTCTGTTGCTAGAAGTGTTTGTTACACACAACGGTTTGTTTGTTGGTTTTGTTGCTTGTTTTCACGCTACCTAATTAGAATCAGAATTACTTAATTCATCCCCGAGGGGAAATTCAAATTTTCAGAACAATCCCATTCAAGTAATAATGTAGTATAATCTCAATGCTATGTCGAGATAATACCCAAATTGTGGGTTTTTTCGCCCTGTGTGTTTAAATTCAAGCAAAGATTTATTATACCTGCAAGCTGGCTGAGGTCCTCTGCATCCTTTGAAATCGCAAATACTTCACAACATGCCAGCATATGACAAAATTAAGTCCAAGACTTTGAAGAAGTAAGATCAAGTCAAGACCAAGACTGTGAGGTTTTAAGACCAAGTTGGGACCAAGATTGGGAAATTGAGACAAAATTAGGACAACAATTTGGAAACAAGTAAAAACCAACACTTTTGAGTTGTTAACAAGTCGAGTCATAGACTTTGAAGAGTTAAGATTAAATCAAAACCAAGACTTTGAGGGGTTAAGACCAAGTCAGAACCAATACTATTGAAATTAGACTTTGTTCAGGCAAAAACTTAAAACCAAGTCAAGACTATAAGACTCTTAAATTGGACGGATCAAATAAAATTTAAGACTATGTGGTGTTAAGACTAAGTCCAATACTTTGAGTTGTGATCAAATCAAGACGAGAATTTTTAGGATTTAAGACCGACACTGTAGAGTTGAGACCAAGTGAAGAAAGACTAAGGTCTTCCAAGTTAAGGAAATGCCTTTTGGGTTGAGACATAGTCAATAACAAGAACAAGGGAATGTGAAACCAAGTCAGGATTCTGAGGAGTAGAGACCAAGTCCCAGCCATGTCGCTGAGGAGTTCAGACCATATCAACAAAATTCCAAGGAATTAAAACCCACACATAAAAAAACTTTGACGGATAAAGGAACAAGACTGAGGGAATGCAAAACCAAGTCAAGAACAAAGACTACAAGAGGAGTGAAGATCAAGACAAAGCAGGAAGAGTCCAAGGTAAGACCCTCTAAAAAATGTATTGAGACCAAGAACATACAAACAGTTTATGCACTACTAAAACAATGACCAAAAATATAAGACCAAGTTTTATATTCACGTCTTTGACACTTACACTGCATGATGGAGGCGTCGCCATGGTGCAGTGCTTTGTAGATCTGTAATAGCAGTTGGGGGACACTCTCCAAAAAAGCCTCAAACAGTTTGAGCATGCTGAGGTCGGTGGCTTGACAAAACAGACGATGGTGCACTTCCTTTGTCTCTTCCTCATCGGGGCCCTTGATCCAAACCACATGGAACCCAGTTTTGAGCAGTCGGTAGTACCTAAAAACAGTAAAAAAAAAAAAGTGATCAATCACAATCTAAATTGTGTAGGTTGGTAGAGCTGTTTTAACATAAAGAAACTATGTCAACTTTTTTAAAAAGTTGAGAAATGTGTTTTTTATTTAACTTCATGAAATATGTATAGGTCCGCCACCAACCAGTAAGATTGCTGAACCTCATGAAGTGCACAAATTAGTCATGTCCCTTCAGCAAGAAGTTTGGTGAAAAACTGTGTTTATATTGATGAGGGACCATCCATCCATTTTCTAGCGCTTGTCCCATTCTGGGATCGCGGGGGGTGCTGGAGCTTATCTTAGCTGCATTCGGCCGGAAGGCGGGGTACACCCTGGATAAGTCGCCACCTCATCACAGGGCCAGACAACATTCACACTCACATTCGCACACAAGGTCCAATTTAGAGTTGCCAATCAACCTATCCCCAGGTGCATGTTTTTGTAGGTGGGAGAAAGCTGGAGTACCTTGATGAAAACCACACGGTCACAGGGTGAACATGCAAACTCCAAACAGAAAAAGCCCGAGCCCGGAATTGATTCCAGGACAACTCAGGACCTTCGTATTGTGAGGCACATGCACTAACCTTTGTGCCACCATGCTGCCCTGGTAAGGGACCATTTCACGCAAATCCAACCCAAAGTGAGTACAACCTTGAACCATTTTTACTGCAGTACAACTTTTCAGGGGAGAATTCTAGAAATGCCCATCCATTTTCTACCGCTTATTCCCTTTTGGGGTCGCGGGGGGCGCTGGCGCCTATATCAGCTACAGTCGGGCGGAAGGCGGGGTCACCCTGGACAAGTCGCCACCTCATCGCAGGGCCAACACAGATAGACAGACAACATTCACACTCACATTCACACACTAGGGCCAATTTTTAGTGTTGCCAATTAACTTATCCCCAGGTGCATGTCTTTGGAGGTGGGAGGAAGCCGGAGTACCCGGAGGGAACCCACGCATTCACGGGGAGAACATACAAACTCCACACAGAAAGATCCCAAGCCTGGATTTGAACCCAGGTCTGCAGGACCTTCGTATTGTGAGGCAGACGCACTAACCCCTCTGCCACCGTGAAGCCCAATTCTAGAAATGACGCTTGTGTATACTTTGTATTAGTCGGTGTATAGGTAGTATACGAAGTATCATTTCCATAATAATGTTGTTAAGATTAGTTTAGTTTACTAGTTTTCAGCATAAATAGTTTTTTAATTCTGGGCAGCACGGTGGAAGAGGGGTTTGTGCGTCTGCCTAACAATACGAAGGTCCTGAGTAGTCCTGGGTTCGATCTTTCTGTGTGGAGTTTGCATGTTCTCCCCGTGACTGCGTGGGTTCCCTCCGGGTACTCTGGCTTCCTCCCACTTCCAAAGACATGCACCTGGGGATAGGTTGATTGGCAACACTAAATTGGCCCTAGTGTGTGAATGTGAGTGTGAATGTTGTCTGTCTATCTGTGTTGGCCCTGCAATGAGGTGGTGACTTGTCCAGGGTTTACACCACCTTCCGCCCGATTGTAGCTGAGATAGGCACCAGCGCCCCCGTGACACCAAAGGGAATAAGCGGTAGAAAATGGATGGATGGAAGGATAGTTTTTAATTTGCTTCCGGGGCATGTTAGGGGTAGTTGTCGTGATTTGGAGATGCAAATGGAATTCATGAATGCAGCTTGAAGGTAAAATAATATTTAATTACGCCAGTAGTCAACTAACTTTGCTTGTATAGCTTTGGCTGCAACTTTTGGGAAGTTGAAAGTCATTATGGGCGCAGCTTGAGTCATTGCTAGTTGGGGGGGGGTTAACTGTTTAAGCCTCTGAAATAAAATCCACCAGCATGTCTGCGTGATCCAAAGTCTGTGGGGGCGTCATACTTGCCAACCTTGAGACCTCCGAATGGTTTAGGGGAGCGGGGATTGGTGGTAGCAGGGGTGTATATTGTAGCGTCTCGGAAGAGTTAGTGCTGCTATGGGTTCTGGGTATTTGTTCTGTTGTGTTCATGTTGTGTTACAGTGTTCTCCCAAAATGTGTTTGTCATTTTTGTTTGGTATGGGTTCATAGTGTGGCGCGTATTTGTAACAGTGTTAAAGTTGTTTATACGGCCACCCTCAGTGTGACCTGAATGGCTGTTGACCAAGTATGCCTTACGTTCGCTCATGTGTAAAAGCCGCAAATATTATGACACTGTTTGTATGGAGGAAAAGCGGACACGACGACAAGTTGTAGAGGACGTTAAAGGCAGTGCCTTAAAGGCACGCCCCCGATATCGTTGTCCGGGTGGAAATCGGGAGAAATTCGGGAGAATGTTTGCCCCGAGAGATTTTCGGGACTTACTTAGGCCTTAGTATTTCCTGAGGAACATAGGCCGCCGACAAAAGCCTTCCATCCATTCCGGTCTTGTGCCCTTCGGTCGAGTTGTTGCCATGACAGCCCCTCAGCCCTCATCTCCTGTTCCGTGCTTCTTCTCCAGGTTGTTCTTGGCCTCCCTCTGTTTCTTTTTCTCTGTGGGTTCCATTTTAGTGCCTGTTTGGTGATTGATTTATTGGATTTTCTGAGCGTGTGGCCTATCCAGCTCCACTTCCTTCTCCTGATTTGCAGTTCCACTGGTTCTTGTTTGGTGAGTTCCCACAGGTTGGCATTGGTGATGGTGTCTGGCCAGTAGACTCCTAGGACCCGACAGAGGCAACGGTTTACGAATGTCTGAAGTTTAGTGAGTATGCTATTGTTGGTTTTCCATGTTTCTGATCCGTACAGCAGGATGGATTTGACATTTGAGTTAAATATTTTCAGTTCGGTTTTGAGAGAAATGTTTTTGGCTCTCCATATTTTGTTTAGCATGTTGAATGATGTTTTGCTTTCGCTATTCTGGATTATCATCTACACTGATTATGCTCCCCAAGTATGTAAAACTGATTACCTCCTCTAATTGATTATGGTCCATTGTTATTGCTGTATTGTTCTTGTTTTTGATACGCATGACCTTTTTTTTTTGTGAATTGATCTTAAGCCCAAGAAATGCAGCAGCTCTTTGTAGTTTTTTGATTTGTCCTGCATCTGTTGGTGAGTGTGAGCTAGGAGAGATAGATCGTCTGCAAAGTCTAGGTCCTTTAGTTGTTCCGTAAGGCTCCACTGTATGCCGGTTTTGCTGTTTATGGTTGTTTGGTTCATGGTCCAGTCAATACAGAGGAGGAAAAGGAAAGGCGAGAGCAGACATCCTTGCCGCACCCCAGACAGGACCTCGAAGGCCTCCGATGGGCATCCGTCATGTAGGTCACGACATCGCATCCCTTGGTAGGTGCTCTTGATAAAATAAATAAATAATAAATGGGTTATACTTGTATAGCGCTTTTCTACCTTCAAGGTACTCAAAGCGCTTTGACATTACTTCCACATTTACCCATTCACACACACATTCACACACTGATGGAGGGAGCTGCCATGCAAGGCGCCAACCATCACCATTCAGGAGCAAGGGTGAAGTGTCTTGCTCAGGACACAACGGGCGTGACAAGGTTGGTACTAGGTGGGATTTGAACCAGGGACCCTCGGGTTGCGCACGGCCACTCTCCCACTGCGCCACACCGTCCCCAAATGATGTTGATGGGCTTCGGTGGGATGCCATAGTGTGCCATTGGCTTCCACAGTGTCTCGCGGTCGACACTGTCAAACGCCTTTTTAAAGTCTATGAAATTAATATATACTGGTGAGTTCCATTCCATGGATTGCTCTATTGTAATCCTGAGGAAGGCAATTTGGTCAGCACAAGATCTTTCATTTCTGAAACCAGCCTGGTTTTCCCTCAGTTGTGCATCGACCAATTTCCGCATCCTTTCTAGTAGTATGTGGTTGAGCACCTTCCCTGGCGTTGAGAGGAGCATAATTCCCCTGTAGTTTTACCTTTCTTGGTAATCTTTGTGATGTTGCCATCTCTCCAGTCTGATGGGACTTTTTCTTCCTCCCAGATAGCTTGCATGGGATGGAAAAGCATGCTAGATTTTTGGGAGGGGCACTGAAATTTGAGAGTCTTCCACAGGGTCCTGATGGGACTGACACATTTTTGTCAAATTTATTCAGTAAGTACTTTTTCTTCAATAATTTTACCTCTTATAATTACAGAGAGAAAATCAAAACTCTGGATTTGCACCTTCCATTCAATTGCAACAAAAATCTAAAAAAAATTGCACTTTGTGTTGCAATTTGTGCAAATTCAAGCATCTCAAAAAAGGCCCACAGGGTCCTGGTGGGACTGACACATTTTGTCAATTTTTTTCACTAAGTACCTTTTCTTCAATAATTTTCCCTTTTATAACTACAGAGAAAAAAATCACAAGGATGCATTGCAACTTGCCCCTTCAATTCAATTGCAACAAAAATCTAAAATAAATCGCACTTTTTGTTGCAATTTGTGCATATTCAAGCATCTCAAAAAAGGCCCACGGGATCCTTGTGGGACTGACACATTTTTGTCAATGTACAAAAATGTTTAATTGAATATTAAAAAAAAAAAGTTTGTTAAAATCGATAGTTGTGCGTCTTGTCACCTTTTTCCTCACACACAACACAAACTGAGAGTTGTCAGAACCCTAAAACACAGAGCTGAGAATGTTCCTACCAGCCCACAGGCCAAACAGAAAGAGCATAGGCATTTTAGGGAAGCCCTCAAAACCTGTGGTCATCCCAGCTGGTCGTTTGTGAAAAATGCATCCAGTTCCAGAAAAAACAAGAACAGAATGGAGGAGGGGAAAAAAAGGTGACAGGCGCAAAAATATTGTTATTCCATATGTATCAGGTCTATCTGAGAAACTCAGAAGAATGTTTAACCAACACAACACCCAAGTACACTTCAAACCAGGCAACACCCTGTGACAGAAACTGGTACATCCTAAAGACCGGACACCCCACACCCACAAAAACAATCTGGTGTATGCTATCCAGTATTGTGATAAATGCACTGATTCATATATTGGGGAAACAAAACAACCACTAAGCCGACGCATGGCACAGCATAGACGGGCAAATTCTTCAGGCCAAGACTCGGCCGTCTACCTGCACATCAGGGAGAAACAGCACTCCTTTGAGAACAAAAATGTACTAAATCGTTACAGGGAGGACAAATGGTACAAAAGAGGAGTGAGGGAAGCCATCTATGTCAAGGTTGAAAAAAGCCATCTATGTCAAGGTTGAAAAACCATCACTGAACAGAGGAGGTGGTCTGCAACACCAACTATCTCCCACATACAACACCGTCCTTTTAACCATTCCTAAAAGACTCTGCAATGTAGCCTTCAACAAATAACAGGAGTTAGAAACACTATGGCCACAGATGCTCCTTCGCGCCATTTGTTTACAACTGAATAAAATGCTAACATGGGTGATTACGGCTATTTTGGGCTGTAAGTGGTCGATCCACAGCGATTGTTGAGCCACACAATACCTCATACCTAGGAGGGGAAATTACACTTCAACGACGGGGCAGTATAGTCGAGTGGCCGTGCCAGCAACTCGAGGGTTCCAGGTTCGATCCCCGCTTCCGCCATCCTAGTCACTGCTGCCGTTGTGTCCTTGGGCAAAATTTTACCCAGTGCCACCCACACTGGTTTAAATGTAACTTAGATATTGGGTTTTACTATGTAAAAGCGCTTTGAGTCACTAGAGAAAAGCACGATATAAATATAATTCACACACACACGACTGTCATTGGTTTTGACAGTTAGGATTGATTCTTTGCATCTCAACAGTTGTTTTTCTCACTACAATAGGGCGAAACTATCCTTGCCCAGGCACACCCTCCTGGTTTTTTGGAGTATAAATATTTAGGGTTTTGGCACCATCCGCTAGACTAGATCTGACCAATCTAAGTCTAAGTGCATGAACTGATGAAGCCTACTTAGATGAGAGGCAAAACATCTTCTGAGGCAAACCAAACAGTCCAGTTGCGATCGATTGAATGACCTGGATTAATGTGAATATCCATAGACATTTGTTAAAATCCTGTGCTTTCATAGGTCAGGTTCCCAAAAAAATACACTAACTGCAAATGAATGAAATCACAACTAGGTGCAATAATGAAAGACAAAAAAAAAAAATCATAAGAGATTGCAACTTTTTTTTAAATGCTGCTGCAAAATCGGGCATTTTAATCACAAAAAAGCCTTTGAATAACCAGAGCGACTGACTAAAGAAAATGTACTTTCTATTGCAATATTTGGGAAGAAATTTTGCAAATTCAGGAGTCTGAAAAAAAGGCCCCTCAAGATCCCGGTGAGACTGATACTATTTTGTCAATGTTTAAAAATGTTTAATTTCAGATAAAAATAAAGTATTTTTGGTTGTTTAATTGAAAAACTGTGCTTCTTGGGATCAAGCCTACAAAAAACATCCTAAAACATTAAGTGCAAATGCATCAAATCACAAGTGTAATTATCCTTCCATTTTCTACCGCTTGTCCCTTTTGAGGTCGCAGGGGGTGCTGGAGCCTATCTCAGCTGCATTCGGGCGGACCAACACAGATAGACAACATTCACACTCACGTTCACACACTATGGCCCATTCATAATGAACGACATAAACCTAAAAACATAGCAACTTTTTTGAAAATGCTTCTGCGAAATGAGCCATTTTATCCTAGTGGACAAACAAATACCTTTCTTTCAATATTCCAAAACGTTTAAGATGAAAATAAATAATATTTTGTTAGATGGGTTGAAATTCTGTGATTTTTGGGGTCAGGGCTACAAAAAAAACATTAATTACAAATTCATAAAATTATAAGCGGATTTAATGTTAGTAAAATAAATAAGCATTAAAACTTTGCAACTTTCTGGAAAATGTTGCTGTGAAATAATGCATTTTGGTCTGTTACAATCACAAAATGAGCCTAAAAACTGCAGTGCAAGTTGAATCTGTTAAGACTTGTTTTAAGTTAAATGAAAACTTCTGCAAAATGATCCTTTTTATCCTGGTGTACAAACAAATACCTTTCTTTCAATGTTCCAAAACGTTTAAGATGAAAATAAATAATATTTTGTTAGATGGGTTGAAATTCTGTGATTTTTGGGGTCAGGGCTACAAAAAACATAATTAATTACAAATTCATAAAATTATAAGCAGATTTAATGTTGGGAAAATAAATAAGCATTAAAACATTGCAACTTTCTGGAAAATGTTGCTGTGAAATAATGCATTTTGGTATGTTACAATCACAAAATAAGCCTAAAAACTACAGTGCAAGTTGAATCTGTTAAGGCTTGTTTTAAGTTAAATGAAAATGCTTCTGCAAAATAAGCCTTTTTATCCTGGTGTACAAACAAATACCTTTCTTTCAATCTTCCAAATCGTTTAAAATGAAAATAAATCATATTTTGTTAGATGGGTTGAAATTCTGTGATTTTTGGGGTCAGAGCTACAAAAACAACATCCATCCATCCATCCATTTTTCTACCGCTTTTTTCCCTTTGGGGTCGCGGGGGGCGCTGGCGCCTATCTCAGCTACAATCGGGCGGAAGGCGGGGTACACCCTGGACAAACCCTGGACAAATCGCCACCTCATCGCAGGGCCACAAAAACAACATTAATTACAAATTCATAAAATTATAAGCAGATTTAATGTTGATAAAATAAATAAGCATTAAAACATTGCAACTTTCTGGAAAATGTTGCTGTGAAATAATGCATTTTGGTATGTTACAATCACAAAATAAGCCTAAACACTACAGAGCAAGTTGAATCTGTTAAGACTTGTTTTAAGTTAAATATCCGAGTATTGACTAATATTAACTGCAACTTTAGTCTGTAGAAATGACTGACTTTGTATTTTTTGTATGCACATAGAAGTAGAATCTCAATGTGTTTCTAGAAGTTTGTGCAATTTGTGCATAACCTTCTGCCCGATTGTACCTGAGATATGCTCCAGCACCCCCCGCGACCCCGAAGGGGATAAGCGGTAGAAAATGGATAGATGGATAGAATACTTTAAAATAGGTACTTACTGTACAGTTCAAAACTGCAGTCAAGTTTAGTCTGTTAAGACTTGTTTTATGTTAAATATCTGAGTATTGACTAATATTAACTGCAAGTTTAGCCTACAGAAATGACTGATGGTGTGTTTTTTGAACGCACATAGCAAAACACGGGGCAATACTAGACAGAGAAGTCGAATCTCAATATGGTTCGACTAGTTTGTGCAATTCCTGCATAATTAGAATACTTTAGAAGAGGAACTTACAGTACAGGCACTCCCTATGTACGTTTTCGCTGATGTGCTATTTGTGTCAAATAGAAAACTAGGAACGATAGCAGGGGCTTTTACCTGGTGAAAATACCTGCGCCACACAGATGCAGAACTGCAAGCCGACCTTTGGGGAACCCTGACACTGGAGCTACTCCTTGAGGGTTTATGAACACATCATTGATGTCGTCCTTGTACCAGGCGTAGCTGAAAACCTGAGTCACCAGCATCCCGAGCAGAACAAAGCCAAAAGTCAGCGCTGACCATACATAATGTTCGTCGACGACGTACTTCACGGAGAGTCCCAAGTCTGTCAAAATGTCCGCGACGTAGAGGAACAGTCCACTGACGGTTAGCAGCCATCGCAGTTTAGTGTATCGGAAATCTTTTTGATGCATCTTGGACTGCAACAAAATATTTTTTCAGGAGGGACATTTGTCTCCTGGCTTGCAGCAGCTCAGAACCATCTTCAGCCATTAACAATCCCAACCTGACGTAAAAAACAAAAACATGCTGGTATCATCTCTTTTGTACCTGGAGCGCTGAAAAAATGTTTATACTAAGTAGCCAACAAAAGTGTTGGTAGATATTATTAATAATAATTCACAGCTGGAAATAAAAAATCCCATTTGTTAAACGGCAACTCACAGGTGTGTACACAACAACTGGTGTCTTCCTTAGTACTTTTGACAGGTCCACCTCGAGTAGATAGAATGTTATTACGTAATACATGTGCGCACGCACATGCTCCTGCTCTCTCATAGCAACCATCTATTGTTGTTGTTACTGTGAATGCATGTCATCACAAATGAAGTGTTGAGCATGTTTTGTTTCAGTTCAGGAGAATGAATGGAGACAGGTGTGGTGTGATCTTTTAAGGTGTGGCTGCTCTCTCAAAGTTGAGACTGCTTATGCACTCTCACCTCAAGTTATATAACACATCACAAGTACAAAACTTGTAATAAACATACTTCTACTGCTGACCTGGGCAAATTAAGGCACATGCGGCCCGTTAAGCTTTTCAATCTGGCCCGTCGGACATTCCCAAATATTTTTTTTAGAGCTTTAAGATGGAACGTAGTTGCCATTATGATGTGCAGTGATGTTCTAAAGCTTAGTGATAGATATATCAGATTGTAGTTGGGGTTCTTTTTACCCTTAGCATTCATATTTCACTGTTTGTTGCATTTTTATTGTGTTTCGCTTGATTGTAAAATATGTCAATCAAGATGGGGGTGTGACGTTCATATTCTGTCAATAGTCAGTGTTTTATCGTTTATAGAAAATTGTAGAATTCCAATAAAGTTTTTTAAGGCGGTCTGGCATAATGTTTTTTGCATTCAATCAGACATTATTGTGAGGTTTTGTGTTAGTGTTCCTAAAAATAGATATACCGTCCCCCAGACACATTTTTTTCTCTAAATTTGACTCCCCGAGTCAAAATAATTGCACAGGCCTGCTCTACTGATTCAAAACAAAAAATATAATAATAATGATAATGCTTATCTCCATTAGGTTAGTTTAGTTATGAAGACATATTTTTATTTAATTTGTAGTCCCCTTCCTTCCGCAATAATGAATTTTATTCACCTGCAAAAATATAAAACATTGAGAGGAAAATTCCGAGGGAAAATATTGAAAATGTCTCATTATGCAGAGTAAATTTAAAAGTGATGACCACTACGGCAATTAATTCAAGCAATTAACGCCTGCACATATTCTGATATTTAATTATATATATAATTTGTTTGTTGACATATACTCCTGCTTTTGTTCATTTGTTACTGATATCCATATTTTCTGATCTTTATCGTCGTTTCCTTGTTCGTTTTTTATTCTGGCCTTCCGTCTAATGAGGCAAAGGTAGACACATGAGTCATCTTAAGTGTGAACAGGTTCAGTACAGGAAGTCAAATAATTCTCAGTAATTGCAGAGACAAATAGAAGGGGCAAGATTAAATACGATAGGGCTTCTCGCTACTCCTATTCGAACATGTCCAATTGTGCAAATGTAACTATTTGATGTTCTTTAGTTAGTAACCATATTAAGAGTATGAACTAAATAAATAACACCATTAAAATCATCATTATCTTGTTTATCAATACAACTTGTCCACATAGATATGCTAGAGCCTATCCCAGATGACTTGAGGCGAGATATATTTTTGTAAATTAATTTTAGTCATATTTAGTCATACATTACTCGTAAGTTGTACTGTTTGTCCTCATTGGAGTCACAGCAAGCGAGAGCTTATCACAGCAGACTTCGGGCATAAATCAGGATGCACCTTTGACTGATGTTCAGTTCAGTTCAAAACAATAAATAGGTGTACACTATATAACTTGTGTGTAATTTGATAGAAGAAAATTTTAAACTTTAATAGGTGTCCAGTTATCGAAGCAGATTAAAATGTCTCCGTGTCTCCGTTTCAACAAAGTATTATTTTATTCTGGGAAATATTTGATCATTTTGTATAGGTAATAATCATGTTTATAATATATTTCAGACTATAGTCAGTGTCACTATTATGTCCAAATTAGGGGTGTTGTGATCAGGATTCTATGCCACCGATTCCGATACCAATCATACATGAGTGAGGTCGGCTGATCCAATACCGATATCAATCACATGAATTTACTGGTGTGTTAAATGTTTACATTTATTTATGGTGAGTGCTATTGACAGTGTAACAATGTCAACACAATATTTGAACTAGTTTCTTATTCTCTTTTATTACATACAAGAAAGTCAATTATACACAATGACTAAAATGCAAAAACTAAAAAATCTAAATTTTTTTTGTTTTTCACCCTTAAAGTCTTAGTGTCCAAATAATTATTCCCCGAGTTTGTAAAAATTAACAAAATCAACAAAAGAATGATTTTCAGAAAATAAAAAGCATTGACGCGATCTATCGATTATATAATGATACTATCGATTATATACTGATACTACCCTTGCTTTCGACGCCACCAATTTATGGATCATTCCTTCTTCCTCCTGACTGACAATGCTGACACACCAACACACCAACAGTTGTTGTTATGTTATCCTCTCTGTAGACTCTTATTAATCTACCTCAGGCCTGGGCAATTATTTTGACTCGGGGGCCACATTTTGAGAAAAAATGTGTCTGGGAGCCGATATATCTATTTTTAGGAACACTAATACAAAACCTCACAATAATGTCTGATTGAATGCTAAAAACGTTATGACAGACCGCCTTAAAAAACATAATGGAATTTTAAATTTTTCTATGTGCGATAAAACACTGAATATTGACTAAATATGAACATCAAACCCCCTTTCGATCAACATATTTTACAATCAAAAGAAATGCTACAAAAATGCTACAAACAGTGAAATATGAACGCGAAGGGTACAAAATAAATTCACCTACAATCTGATATATCACTAAGCTTTAGAACTTTGTTGTGAAAAATCTCCTTCCGCGTCTGTGGAAACGCTTCCCACCCACACTGTTTGGTGCCTCGTCTGAGCTGCTGCAACGTAGATCAGTGGTCCCCAACCACCGATTTGTACCGGGCCGCACAAGAAATAAAAAAAAAATAATAATAATTATATATATATATATATATATTTTTTTTTTTTTTCTTTTTTTTAATTCTTATTATTAAATCAACATAAAAAACACAATATATACATTATATATCAATATGGATCAATACAGTCTGGGGATACAGTCCATAAGCACACATGATTGTATTTATTTGTGGAAAAAAAACAAAAAAAAGTTGGACACTATCGGAATATCGGATATTGGCAAAAAAGCCATTATCGGACATCTCTAATTTTTATGTTATTATGTCTTGAGCGCCCTTCCAATTCGTCTATTTTAGCTGCCGATTTCTCATTGCTCTTCTGCGTTTCAGTCAGTTTTTGTTCGAGCGCTTCAATGCGGCGCTCGTGTTCGGAACCTTGCTGCTCCATGTCCCCCAATCTGTTGGTCAATGCCGTCTGCTTGCTTGTAAGGGCCTCAAGCTTTTCCTCAAGCATGTCAAAATGTTTGTTCATTGACTCGAGTATTTTATCCAGCAACTTCTCCAAAGTTGACGCCATCTCAGCGCTAGCCTCAAGCTTGTTTACAGCCACAGGTGACTGATTGCTTCCCTCTTCGTGGTCTTGGGCCTAATTGTTGTTATCTATGTTTTGACAGTATTACTCACCCAGAGTGATAGGCATGCATATAGTTGGCCTAGCGTTGTCAGTTTGAATTATTATTTTTTTTTTTTAAAAAGCTGAATTTTTTTACATTTGGCAGTTTTCGCCGGAGATCCTGCAGAGGCAAACTACTGCGTGTGCATCTTAGCCACACCCCCACAAATGCAGTGTATTTACTGTAATGGAGGTGATTATTATTCCACACTGTTTATGGAGACACCTAATTAGCTGCTAGCCACTTGTCAGCCGGGGGAGTGAAAATAATGTCAGCAGTAGGATAGACATTAAAAGGTATTAATCGGCAATGGCACTCACATAGTTTTTCACGTAAATCACATCCCTTTTTTCACATTCATAATCCAAATGAAACTTTTTTTTGTTTACCATTTCTATTTTGTTACAATGTATACATTCAAAAAATAGGTGGCAAATAGATTCATCAAATAGGTTATGAAAAGTACATAGCGGATCAACATTATGGATGAATCTTCTCAAAACGCTTTCACATGGTAGGGTTGTACGGTATAACAAGTATTTGTTCAATGGTACTAAATGAATTTTAAAAAAAAAAGTGTATACCGTATTTCCTTGAATTGCCGCCGGAGCACTAATTAATTTAAAACCTCTTCTCACTCCTGCGCTTACCAAAAGCATGCGGTAAAAGTAAGCATGCGCTAAATGTTTTAAAACCTCTTCTCACTCCGGCACTTACCAAAGGTATGCAGTAAAAAATTGAGTGTGATGTAAGCTTGGACCTTAAATCCTACTGAATAGCTCTTAATCTTCTTCCCTTTATGCGATTTCAAATTACCGGTATTGAAATCAGCCTCTTCCATTTTGAAAATGATGACAGGGGAAGTGTCACTCGTGACATCACGAGCTTGACCAGGCGGTAATACTAAGCATGCTCTAATTATTTTGGGAAGCGAGTTTCACCCGGCAGTAATTGAAGGCAGGCGCATACTATGTACCCTGCGGCAATTCAAGGAAATACTGTATACACATACCGGTATAAAATTATATATATATATATATATATATATATATATATATATATATATATATATATATATATATATATATATATATATATATATATATATATATATATATATATTAGGGCTGTGAATCTTTGGGTGTCCCATGATTCGATTCAATATCGATTCTTGGGGTCACGATTAGATAATATATTGATTTTTTCGATTCTATTCTCGATTCAAAAACGATTTTTTTCCCGATTCAAAAGGATTCTGTATTCATTCAATACATAGGATTTCAGCAGGATCTACCCCAGTCTGCTGACATGCTAGCAGAGTAGTAGATTTTTGTAAAAAGCTTTTATAATTGTAAAGGACAATGTTTTATCAACTGATTGCAATAATGTAAATTTGTTTTAACTATTAAACAAACCAAAAATATGACTTATTTTATCTTTTTGAAAATATTGGACACAGTGTGTTGTCAAGCTTATGAGATGCGATGCAAGTGTAAGCCACTGTAACACTTTTTTTTTAATTTTTATAAATGTCTAATGATAATGTCAATGAGATTTTTAATCACTGCTATGCTGCAATTATAACTAATATTGATAGTGTTGTTGATGATATAAATTTTTGTTTCAATACTTTTGGTTTGTTCTGTGTTATGTTTGTGTCTTCTCTCAATTGCTGCTTATTGCAGTTCTGAGTGTTGCTGGGTCAGGTTTGGTTTTGGAATTGGATTGCATTGTTATGGTATTGCTGTGTAGTGGTTTGTTGGATTGATTAAAAAAAAATATCGATTTTTTAAAAATTAGAATCGATTCTGAATCGCACAACATAAACGATTCGATTCGTATTCGAATCGATTTTTTCCCACACCCTTAATATATATATATATATATATATATATATATATATATATATATATATATATATATATATATATATATATATATATATATAAGAATACTTGAAAATATATACAGCCCGTACCCCACCTTCCGAAATCGATAGTCTCAAGGTCGGCAAGTGGGCTCGCCACTGTTAAAAGGTGTGCATTCCAGTTTATATTTTTAAAAACAACATTCATTTTTTATTTTGAAATAACTGAAGCTTTATATTGGGAGATGTTCCTTAAATATTGCAAACATTTTCTACTTTCAACTCCCTTTATTTCACCGTTTTTTCCCAAAGGAAAACAAAACAAAAAAAAAACATGCAAGTATACCCCCCAACCTGCAGATGGCGCCAGATTCGGCCAGCGGTTTCCTGTATCCCCGCGAAGCTTGTTGTCTCGAACGCGGCGCTCCACTCTTCCGTGGACCCTCCCACCCCGCACAGGAGTCAGGAGTGACACGCCATTTAATCGCCGCCTGGCCCTGCTGGTGCTGCTCGGTAACAGAAGGGGAACCTAAAAACCATAGAAGACGGAATTGAGCCGAAAAGAAACAATTCACAGTCGCCCAGAAGTAGCAGCGAATCGCGCCAACATGGGGATCCGCAAGAAGAGCAACAAGAACCCGCCGGTGATGAGCCATGAGTTTGTGATCCAGAACCACGCAGATATTGTTTCCTGCGTTGCTATGGTGTTCCTGCTCGGCTTGATGTTCGAGGTAAATGCAATATTCATGTCAAATGGCTGCAAATGTGTGGAGAGGAGCAAACATAACGCCGCTGTCTTTCGCCAGCCAGCTAGCTGCCTCTCTTTTCTTCGCGCTACTTCCTCCTTACAAAGTTCCCACGATGAGCACCGCAACCGTCTTCTATATAAAAATAAAAACGACACAAAAAAGTCACTTAATTAAAAAAAAGCGTTTTTAATTCAAGCCGCCATTACTACTTTCCCTCCGGTTTCGCTTCACACTGGCATCAAATCCTCAACAGGCGCCAGAAAAGTTTAAAGTTAAAGCCCACTCAGCATTATGAGATAAAATTAAAAAAAAGCGACGTTTGAATGCAACTTTTCATTTTAATTATTGATTGAGCAACAGCCGGTTTGGTTTGCGTGTAACATTGGATGTGTTACGTGGCATTCTGAGGAGGGCAGTCATTCGTCTGACGCCGCACGAACCCCAACTTTTTTTCCCCCTTTTTTTTTTTTCCTTTGCTCAATATAAACAAGAAGCTACATTTCTCTATGCAATCACCAATATATAACATATCAACACCTACATAGTTTAAAATAATTTCCAAAATATAATTTCTGTGAAGCGACGATGTCTGTCCGGGTAGAGATCAACTTCCTGTTTTTTTTTTTTTTTAAAGTAAAGTACCGTAAACCAGTGTTTCTCAAATGGGGGTACTTGAAGGTATGCCAAGGGGTACGTGAGATATTTTAAAAATATTCAAAAATCCTTTCTAAATATATTTATTGAATAATACTTCAACAAAATATGAATGTAAGTTCACAAACTGTAAAAACAAGTACAACAATGCAATATTCAGCGTTGACAGCTAGATTTTTTTTTGGACATGTTCCATAAATATTGATGTTAAAGATTTCCTTTTTGTCTTATTTATTTATATATTTTTTATTATTTTTTATTTTTCATGAAAAAGGGAGGGTTTTTGGGTTGGTACAATAATTGTAAGTGTATCTTGTGTTTTTTATGTTGATTTAATAAAATATATATATATATTTTTTATTTTATTTATTTATTTTTTTAATTAAAAAAAATGTGTAAAAAAATAATTCTGCGGCCCGGTGGTTGGGGACCACTGCTCTAGAATATGTCATCGTGTCTGCTTTTGCACCATGCTATCTGCATGCCGGCCGGCCACATGTCTTGGTCACATGTCATGTGCGGCTGTTGTCAACTCACGTGAGAGACTGCAAGGCATAGTTGGTCAACAGCCATACAGGTTACACTGAGGGTTGTGATATAAACAACTATAACACTCTTACTATTATGCGCCACACTGTGAACCCACATCAAACAAGAATAACGAACACATTTCGGGAGAACATCCACACTGTAACACAACATAAACAACAAAACAAATACCCGGAATCCCATGCATCCCTAACTCTTACGGGCGGTGTCGGGCTACGTTATACACCCCCACTAAGACCAAACCCAGCGCACGAAGGGGGGGGCGGGGTTTGGTGGTAGTGGGGGGCGTATAATGTAGCACAGAAGAGTTAGGGATTATTGGGATTCTGTGTATTTGTTCTGTTGTGTTTATGTTGTGTTACGGTGTGGATGTTCTCCTGAAATGTGTTTGTCATTCTTGTTTGGTGTGGGTTCACAGTGTGGCGCATATTAGTAAAGATGTTAAAGTTGTTTAAACGGGCACTCTCAGTGTGACCCGTATGGCTGTTGAACAAGTATGCCTTGCAGTCACTTACATGTGTCTGCAGAAGCCACATACAACATGTGACTGGGTTGGCAAGCCTTATGTAACGGTTGTAGAGAGCATCAAATGCAGTGCCATCAGCCCATCACAGCACATCCTTATTATTGTTGATTGGGTGAAAATCAGCAGACTTTCGAGAGAACAGTTAAAAATTGGGAGGATTGTAAAGTGTGAGTCTCCCAGAAAAACTGGGAGGGTTGGCAAGTGTGATGTTGTCAAGCGGCATTCATATAAAACTCCCAAAAAAACTGTGAGGGTTGGCAAGTGTGATGTTGTCAAGCAGCATTCATATAAAACTCGGGCCGCACTAACATTAAATTTTCATAATAAGGTGCGGGCTGCGTGTCTGAGACCCCCGGTTTATACAGTACATAGCACAAAGCAAAAAAAACAACTTTGTACGCAGTGTTACTTCATTTTAAATTTCAAAATACTTTCGTGGCTCCCATTGTTTTCTTTGTTTTGTGAAACGGGTCAAAATAGCTCATTGAGTGGTAAAGGTTGCCGACCCCTGCACTAGATAGAGCCCGTACACCAATAGTTTGAAAATCACTGCTCTTGAGAAGAAGTTTGGGAAGCGTTTTAACAAAGTGGAGGGCTTTTATGAAAAATAACCCATTAGTAACTGAAAAACATTCACATAAAAACTAAACATTTTTGCAGCACAAAGGTTTGGGACAGGTTTCGGGAGATTTTGACACCGTGGGGGAGTGCTTATAAGTAATAAATTAATAATATTAAGACTAATGGACAAAAAAATTGCAGATCAGACAGTTGGGATAAGTTTGGGGAGATTTAAAAACGGCGGGGGTCCGTGTTTTAAATAACACATTAGTAAAGATCGGCGGGGCGCAGTAGGAGAGTGGCCGTGCGCAACCTGAGGGTCCCTGGTTCAATCCCCACCTAGTACCAACCTTGTCATGTCCGTTGTGTCCTGAGCCAGACACTTCACCCTTGCTCCTGATGGGTGCTGGTTAGCGCCTTGCATGGCAGCTCCGTCCATCAGTGTGTGAATGTGTGTGCTAATGTGGAAGTAGTGTCTAAGCGCTTTGAGTACCTTGAAGGTAGAAAAGCGCTATACAAGTACAACCCATTTGTCATTTGTTTATTTATTTAGACAACAAAATGTTGCAGCGCAAACAAATACAACAGGTTTGGGGAGGTTTTTACAAGGTGGGGTGGCTGGTTATAAATAATAAGTTAGTAACAAAAGAACTAACAGACAATAAAATTGCAGCAAAACTGTTTGGGGACAAGTTTGGAGAGATTTTACGAGGTGGTGGGGCTGGTTATTAACAAGACGTTAACATAAAAACTAATAGTTACGGCAACAACATTTTGCAGCACAAATGCATGGGGACAAGTTTGAAGAATTGTTTTCAAGGTGGGGGTGGTTATAAATTGTAACAAGTCAATAACAAAAACTATAATAGTAAGACAACTTTTTGCAGTACAAACGAATGGGACACTTTCAGGGAGATTTTGACGAGGCTTTGTGGGCTGTTTATGAATAATATTTTATCAATTTCTAGCACAAACATTTGGAACATGTTTGAGGTTTTTTTAAAAGGTGGGAGGTTTGTTATAAGTGATGACATGCTTGTAACATTAAAAAACTATAATAGACATTTTGCAGCACAAACATAGCACAAACAAATGGGACATGGTGGGGGCGGGAGGGAGGCTGGTTTTAAATGATAACACGTTATAAGAACTTTAGTAGACAAAAACATCAGCACTAACAAACGGGTTCTGGTTATAAATAATATGCATGTAAATAACATTGAACTGTTTCTACACATAGACAAAAACAATTTACAGCACAAAAAAAAGTTCTAAATGAGTCCACCGGATGTAGAAATAGCAATTATTTGTATCTTTGTAGATGATGCTACATATGTACAAAATAAACCACATGTTAGTACATCAGTCGAGGAAAATGATCAAACTACATAAATAACATCCTGTAATTTGATTTTGATATTATTTTTTTGTCTTGATAGATTTGAAAATTAACGCCAATGAATTGACTGGTGAACATTATCACGTCATTTATTCAGAAAGTATAAATAATGACAAAAAAAGTTAGAAAACTATTAACCCCAACATGTAAGTGTAAAAAAAAAACATTGTAATTTGTACAATTTCAGAATGTGCTTGTTCTATTTTTAAATGAAGAAAACAATCTGAAGGTGTCTTTATTTTTAAGTTATCGTGCTGTGATTTTACCAGTCCTGCCCACTTGGGAGTAGATGTTTCTCCATGTGGCCCTCGAATGATTGATTTATTAGTTAATTGTACAGTACAGTACATATTCTGTACAATTGACTACTAAATGGTAACACCCGAATAAGTTTTTCAACTTGGTTAAGTCGGGGTTCACGTAAATCAATTCATGGTAAAGATCTAAAATTATTTTGACACCCCTGACCTAAGAAAACACTTTGCTCTCCATGTAGCCCAATACTGTAATGAGCAATATTAATATACAGTCGCGACGTATGCCTAAGTATTCATTCAAACAAGACAGGGGGTTTATTTAACAAATACATTCAATGTTTTTGGCCACTGTAACATTACACACAATGCACAAACATAATCAACAGTGATACTCAACATACAGTGTGTATTTACAGACTTGTTTTTTGGTGTACCACTAGATAGAGCCCGTACACCACTAGTTTGCCACCTATATAAATTAAAATCATTTCCAAAACATAATTTCTGTAAAGCAACAATGTGCATCTGGGTAAAGATCAACTTCCTGTTTTTTGTTTTTAAGTAAAGTACCGTAAATGCGCCACAATGACACTTTTCCCTTACTTTCTTTTCACTCTTATAATTTCCTTCCCATTATTTTCCTACTTCATATAGAATAATCTAATTCTCAAACTTTTTAACCAAGTACCACTTAAGAAAACACTTGGCTCTCCATGTACCACAATAATGACCAACATTAGAATACAGTAGCGATGTAGGCCCAAGTATTCATTAAAACAAGACAGGGCGTTTATTTAACAAATATATTCAATATTTTTGGACACTGTAACATTACACACAATGCACAAACATAATATACAGTGGTACTTCACAAACAGTGCATATTTACAGACTTGTTTTTTTTGTACACCATTAGTTTGAGAATCACTGATCTCGACAAGAAGTTTGGGAAACGTTTTGAGAAGGTGAGGGCTGGTTAGGAATAATAAAACATTAATAACTGAAAAAAATTCACATAAAAACAAAATATTTTTGCAAAACAAACGTTTGGGACAGATTTGGAGGGATTTTGACAAGATGGGGAGGCTGGTTACAAGTAATAAGACATTAACAGCCTAAAAACTATAATATAGTAAAAAAAAATAGCAGCATAAATGTTTGATGCACAATTGATAATATGTTTCACCAAGTACCACCTAAGAAAACACTTTGCTCTCCATGTACCACCATAATGACCGTTAGAATAGAGTAGTG
Organism: Nerophis ophidion; assembly: GCF_033978795.1. Lineage (NCBI taxonomy): Eukaryota > Metazoa > Chordata > Actinopteri > Syngnathiformes > Syngnathidae > Nerophis > Nerophis ophidion. The sequence goes on along the minus strand of NC_084625.1, from coordinate 23,591,901 downwards.
ACGTAGGCCTAAGTATTCATTAAAACAAGACAGGGGGTTTATTTAACAAATATTTTCAATGTTTTTGGCCCCTGTAGCATTACTCACAATGCACAAACATAATCAACAGTGACACGCCACATACAGTGCATATTTACAGACTTGTTTTGTGGTGTTCCACTAGATAGAGCCCGTACACCACTAGTTTTAGAATCACTGCTCTAGACGTTTGGGAAACGTTTTGACAAGGAGGAGGCCTTGTATGAAAAATAACACATTAATAACTGAAAAACATTCACATAAAATCAAAATATTTTTGCAGCACAAACGTTTGGGACAGGTTGGAGGAGATTTTGACAAGGTGGGGGAGTGGTTATAAGTAACACATGAATAATATTAAGACTAATGGACAAAAAGAATAAGTTTGGGGAGTTTTAAATAACACATTGCTAACATAGAAACTATGATATTTAGACAACACAATGTTGCAGCACAAACAAATAGGACAAGTTTGGGGAGGTTTTTACAAGTTGGGGTGGCTGGTTATAAATAAGTTAGTAACAAAAAACTAACAGACAATTATATTGCAGCAAAACTGTTTGGGGACAAGTTTGGAGAGATCTTACGATATGGTGGGGTTGGTTATTAATAACACGTTAACATAAAAACTAATAGTTACGGCAACCACATTTTGCAGTACAAATGCATGGGGACAAGTTTGGAGAATTGTTTTCAAGGTGGGGGAGTGGTTATAAATAGTAACAAGTCAATAACATAAAAACTATAATAGTTAGACAACATTTTGCAGTAAAAACAAATGGGACACTTTCGGGGAGATTTGGATGAGGCAGTGTGGGCTGGTTATGAATAATATTTTATCAATTTCCAGCACAAACATTTTGGACATGTTTTTGGAGGTTTTTGAAAGATGGGGCGCTTGTTATAAGTGATAACACACTTATAACATTAAAAAACTGATAGACAACATTTTGCAGCACAAACAAATGGAACAAGGTGGGGGGGCTGGTTTTAAATAACACGTAAATATAAGAACTTTATTAGACAAAAATAGCAACACTAACAAATGGGTGCTGGTTATAAATAATAAGCATGTTAATAACATTAAACTGGTAATAGACAACATAGACAAAAACAATTTACAGCACAAAAAAATGGAGACAGGTTTGAAGAAATTTGGGGAAGGTGGGTGACGTCACTTGTCAAATAATGTATTTTAGAATAATTTAAAAACTTTAACAACGCAAACAATTTTTTCACGCCACAGTTGCAGCACAAACTGAAAGCAGTTATTTCATTATTTGCAAAGATTTGCAACTTCACCCGGGTATTTTAATACAGTCAAAAGTGATCATTGTAACGACAAGAAAGCATGCTGAGACTTGCCATCCCTCCAAAATTGCCCTTCACTACCGACATCTCATCTGAAGTTACAAATCTCCCAGATTTTGCTGTGCTATGTAGCTTTTGACCAAATCTTAAAGGATAACGAGGAGGTGGTCCATCAACAATCACTTTATTAAAACAAACAACCACAGTGTACATACAAAGCATCCCCCTCACCCGTAGTTTTCCCACTCTGTTATCCCCTGCTCACCAGTCGAGATGCATGCACGGACACTCAGACTGTCGGTAAAATAGAATTCCTCAGGCGGGAACGAATGTACATGACTACGGACATTTTCACAAACGTACTTTTTCTCCACACCAGTGTTTAAAAAAAAAAAAAAGTCCATCATCACAAGTGGAATTCAAAAATAACAATTTTAGCCCAACTGTGTGATTGTTTTTGATACCCTTGATTAAGTTAATTAACTATTTCAGCGTTAATTTTGACAAAAGTTTTTAATTTAACTTTAGTTAGTCTTCCAACAAAAATGTATTCTATTTTTAGTCAAATTTTATTAATCTAAATTGATTTAGTTTTGGTCAACGAAAGTACATCACCTTTTAGTAAGCTAAAATTACAGTGAATTTAGTCGACTAAAATATAAACTATAAAATATAAGGCCTATTTAAAGTTAATTTGTAAGCACTTTTATTTAAACTCTGTAAAGCATTTGTTTTCAGGGGTGATATAGTTTTAGTTCAACGGGTCAATGCCAATAAATATCTTTCAGGCACTTTCTCTATTTTTTATGCTGCTTCGCCGGCAAAGCAGGTATGTTGTGAATCGCAGTAACGATGCATGCCTTCGTCATAATTTGTTTCTGAGGCGGGAGAACCAGAAGCAGCACACAGACATTTGGTGTGGAAATGTTCCTCCATCCATCCATTTTCTACCGCTTGTGCATTTTGGTGTTGCAGGGAGGCTGGAACCTTTCATTTGTTAATAAATGTCCGCCTCAAATGGATAAATAGGTAAATATAAAACACTGCATCAATTTCCACTTTTTGCTGCTCGTGTGACATTAAAAGTTGACATTCCTTCAGATTTACAATTAAATAAACGATTCCTTGAGGCAAATGAATTTACTTACGGTAAGATTATCTTTAATTTACAGTTGTGTGGTTGTCATAATTGATAACTCACCTGCTGATGGCATCATATAGCATGAAATTAAATGTGTCCTCTTCAATTTCTCCTAGGTCTAGACATATTACAATGTGGAACATGTTAAATCCATACAACTTCCGACCCCTCTTTCGTATGTACCTTGTAAAGAGCTGTGATTGGATATATTTCCAACTTGTCCCCACTCATCTACAGGACGAATTTAAATATGATTGGATTTCGTTTCTGTCAACATTTTCAACTCGTTTTTATTCGTTGACTAAAATGTTGACTAATTTTGTTATTGTCTTGTTTTCTTCAGGGACAAATAGGTTGTTGACAAATATTATTGGTCAATGAAATTTCCACTGCGGCCATTACATCAATATTACAATTTTTTTGGAATATATTTAGCTTTCCTAATTTTCTGTTTAATTTTCTGGGCCGCGTTTAAATTGGGGCTGCAGTTATCGATTATTTTAGTAATAGACTAATCTATAAATGTATTTGTTTGTTGAATCAGATTAAACACTCTTTATTGCCTCATAGTATAATTTAGGGAAAATAGTTTACATGAAATATATTTTTTTTTGCTTGCCGAATTTTTATAGTTGTTTTCGTAAATTCACATCATCAACATTGAAATTGCACTTTTAACATAAAATCATAAAAATCATTTTAAACATCAATCTCCGCTGTTCATGTGTGCGCTATGGGACTATGCGGGAACTATGTCCGCTTATTAAGTTTTGGGCACTCTATGCAGTCCAGAATTGTATCATTTTATATTTTCATAACAATTAATTGAAGCAACAGGATATATCATATTTTCCAAACTTTAGAGTTCAGCAAACATTAGAAAGTAAATAGGCTGTATATATATATATATATATATATATATATATATATATGTATACATTCATAGATAGATTTTTTAAATATGTATGTTGTGAAATTTGTTATTTACACTGAGATTTTATACATTTTTATTTACATACCTGAATTGTTTACAAACAGCTGATCAAATAAAGTCATTGTGATGGACCCACCAGCTCTCCAATCAGCTAAGCATTTTGGACATTAATGCCGTAAGTGGTAAAAAAAAAAAGGAATTTCAACTACAATGCTCTCCAGTTTTACTCGAGGACTGTAAATGTATCTGTGGTTGGGCAGGGATGAGTAAAACTCTGACACATCATATTGTGACTATTCAACAGTGATGTACCGTTTAAAACCTGTTTTGATATGTTTTTGCATTTTGCGTATCCAAATTTACAGGTAACATCGAAGTTTGCAGTATTGTTCATCACGGTCCAGTACAACGTCACCATCTCTACCAACGGTAAGTGGAATGAACATTTTGAGCGCATGTTTTTAACCAGCTGGTCTTTATTCTCTTGTGGTGTGGTTGCACATTTTGGGCTGAGTCTTGTCACAAGTCCAGCTTGTGTCAAGGTTAACAAATCCTGTGCCAGATAGCCGACTAGGGTGCTCTCTACCCCACCTGATTGTACAGTCACAGTCCTATCAGGCAGGCCTACGTGTCTTTTGTAACTTATTTACAGAGTCATTGTACCCAAGTATGAGTGCCATTTAAATATACATCCTGTATGCAAAATGTTCTAAACTGATACAACAACTTTTATCAGTTTTGAGGGTTTTTTTTAAACATACTTTTCTGCTTACAACTAAATCTCGCGTACAACCTGTACACCTATTTTCTCATTTTCACATAGTTCATTAGGTCTAAACCCCGATAAGGGAACTCTATTTTCCATACATAAATTATTTCTAGCAGCCCTAAATTTACTTGTGGCGGGCTGCCACAGATACATTTTTTGTTTTCTTTATTTTTCTAGATACAGGAAGGTGATATGTGAATCAGGTTCACGCCCCCATTAAACCCTTGGGCACGCCCCTTCCGGCACAAATTATTGCCAATCTGTGGGAAACACTGAGTTTAGATTGGTTGCTAAATATATTAAACATGTTTAATGTCTAACATTTGTAATAAACCCTTCTTATGACTTGGACTGCAAATATGAAACATAGAATTCAATAACTCGTGTCAGCAAAGATAAATGTGGTCGAATAGATATTATCATAAAAACTAGGCCAAGCCTCAGTTAGTGTTTAGGAATTATGTACACAACAATTTATGTGTGTCTTTACAAAAGCCATGTAAGTGTCCACCTTATATGCTGCCATCTAAGCGCCGTCTTTTTCATGGACGCCCCTGCTTATTTCAGCAAGACAATGCCAAGCCACATTCAGCACGTGATCACTCAAGAGAGAAAAGTCAAGCCTGTTCCTGCAACATTTGGCCACCTGGTGTCACTGTTGGCACGCCTTTTCCCCCCTCTCCCTCTGCAACCAAATGGTTGTTCATGACACACATTCTTCAAGCAATAGGAAAATGGTGTCACTTTTCATAGTCTGTTTAGTTTTGCTATGAAAGTACCCGCAAGCGTAATTTTCTCTGTCACAAATCTGGTTTTACCTGTTTAAGTCTTATTAATGTGTCATCATGCTCCATCTTTCCTTCATTTATTCCTTATTCAGTCCATCTCTAATTTTACTCCACATGTTGACAACATAGTAGCATTGTAGTGTTGTTTGTGTGGCGTGTGTAGCGGTGCGTAGCAAAGTTTTGTTTCTCCTCTCTTGTGTGGCTATAATTTATCTGTAGAGAGAGCACCTTATCATCTAAATTAGTTTCATTTCCTTGCAATGGAACATTGTGCACTGTACACATATTTGCAACAGTTACTTCCTGTGATGACTTGCCAATAATCAGTGTGTTATCGAAGGGCCAGAGGAGACTGCTGTGAACCACTTCCACCACGGCATCAAAGATTTAGCCACCATTTTTTTCTACATGCTGGTGGCAATCATCATGCACGCCATCATCCAGGAGTACGTGCTAGATGTGAGTCACACTTCACTCGTCACATACTATTTGATATTCATATGCATGGTTTACAATGCTGCTCATCCTCATTGTTTGCTTATTGCTCTTTGGCACAGAAAATTAATAGAAAGAAGCATTTCTCCAAAACCAAACACAGCAAGTTCAACGAGTCCGGTCAGCTCAGCACTTTCTACTTGTTCTCCTTTGGTTGGGGCGTGAGCATCCTCGTCTCTGTGAGTAACATTTGTTGGCCTATTCATTGTATTAACTACACTTCCTCATCAAGACCACACCTATTTTCACATTTTGTCGTTTAACTTGCTGTTAAGTTGTTAGAGTAGTAAACGTATAAACAGGAAATCTACAGAGCAATCACACGCACATGAAGCAGCTCCACCAATCAAATAGCAGCTTTACGAGTGCGCGTGTTCAAGCATTTTAGAGTAAACAGTAACTTTATTTCTTTACTTCTTTGTTCATCAATTTGAAGACACTTTAGATCAAAGTGGTACAAGGTGTGGCCTGCAGTTAGTTTGTTGGCCCACACCAGATAGTCCAAAAAAACAAAACCTAAAAATTCTATTAGAAAGAGCAAAAAATACATTATGTAGTGAGAAAAAACTGAAATTAAGATGGTAGTGATAATGTGATCTGTAACCGACAAAAAACACAAACAGATATTATATATATATTAGGGGTGTAACGGTACACAAAAATTTCGGTTCGGTACGTACCTCGGTTCAGAGGTCACGGTTCGGTTCATTTTCGGTACAGTAAGAAAACAACAAAATATACAAATTTTTGATTATTTATTTAACAAATTTGCTAAATCTTCCACCAAAAATATTTTTCTTAGTGGAATATATGATGTGAAGTAATCGGAAACTTGGATATGTCAATAATTCATAATAACATTGATTTTGATTCAATATTATGTTTTGAGCAATGACAGCTTGAAAGAAAAACAACAGCTTTGTTTTATTAGTCAACGTTGCAACTTTTTCTAAATTACATTTTGCCTTTAAGCTTTTTTATTTCACTTTTGTTTATGTTTTGGTTTATTTTGATAGTATTTTTAGAATGTGCCGTGGGCCTTCAAAACATTGGCTGTGGGCCGCAAATGGCCTCCGGGGCACACTTTTGTCACCCCTGCAGTAGAAAATAAAAAATAAAATCTGATAAATCTATTGGTAAAAAGCAGAGCCTGGGGCGTTTATCATAACTCTCTCGCTCTCTCTGTCTATGCCCCTCCCTAACGAATGTTGCTGCGTGCAGCACTTTTTTTGTTGTTTTTAACCCCTTCTTAACCCTGAACGTACATTGAAAATACACGCAACCCTAACTTAAAATGCCGGACATTCGAGGCATTTAAGAAACTCCACCCTTACAGCTCCGCAAAGAGGACATATCCCGTGAAAAGAGGAGGTGTGGTCAGTCTATCATAGCCCAGTCGTTGCTAGCATGCCGTGTGTTGTTATTTTTTTGATTGATTGAAACTTTTATTAGTAGATTGCACAGTAGAGTACATATTCCGTACAATTGACCACTAAATGGTAACACCTAATAAGTTTTTCAACTTGTTTAAGTCGGGGTCCACGTTAATCAATTCATGGTGACTCGGTGTGCATTGTTTACACATCGTGCGGTGCTACTTAATATGTCCGTGTCGTTCGGTTCACCTCCGGACCGAAACCCCCGTACCGAAACCGTTCAATACAAATACACGTAGCGTTACACCCCTAGTATATGTGTGTATGTGTATATATATATATATATATATATATATATATATATATATATATATATATATATATATATATACTTTAAGGGTGTGGGAAAAAATCGATTTGAATACGAATCGCGATTCAGAATCGATTCTCTTTTTTTTTTTCTTTTTTTTTTAAATCTATTTTTGGGGGGTTTTTTTTTTTTTTTTTTATCAATCCAACAGAACAATACAGAGCAATACCATAACAATGCAATCCAATTCCAAAACCAAACCTGACCCAGCAACACTCAGAACTGCAATAAACAGAGCAATTGAAAGGAGACACAAACATGACACAGAACAAACCAAAAGTAGTGAAACAAAAATGAATATAATCAACAACAGTATCAATATTAGTTATAATTTCATTGATTAAAAATCCCTCATTGGCATTATCATTAGACATTTATAAAATTAAAAAAAAAGAACAATAGTGTTACAGTGGCTTACACTTGCATCGCATGTCATAAGCTTTACAACACACTGTGTCCAATGTTTTTACAAAGATAAAATAAGTCATATTTGTGGTTCGTTTAATAGTTATAAAAAAATTTACATTATTGCAATCAGTTGATGAAACATTGTCCTTAACAATTATAAAAGCTTTTTTATTTTTTTTCTACTACTCTGTTAGCTTGTCAGCAGACTGGGGTATATCCTGCTGAAATCCTATGCATTGAATGAAAAAGAATCGTTTTGAATTGGAAAAATAACGTTTTTGAATCGAGAATCGAATTGAATCGAAAAAATCGATTTATAATCGAATCACGACCCCAAGAATCTGTATTGAATTGAATCGTGGGACACCCAAAGATTTGCAGCCCTTATATATATATATATGTTTATATATATATATATATATATTTATATATAATTTTCTGATCCCCCCCCCCCTACTTTTTAAAGAAACCAATAAATACAGATGACCAAAATAATTGAAAACAAGTTTTGCACTGCATCCTACTCTTAACAAAATGCTAATTGTTTAATGTTGTTCTTTTTAGACAAGATATAATTTGTACTTTTCATGCAATCATTTTCAAGGAATTAAATCAAGGGCAAAACTTATGTCTTGAATTAAATTATTCTGCAAACAAAAAATGTAGCATTGTACATTACATACAAATAAATAACCTACAACATTGAGATTGAAGTGCAAACTCAAAATTTGTGTGCAATATAGCGATAAAATCATGTTTTATTGTAAGTTTATGAGCTGGAGTACGCATAATATACAAACCCTGTTTCCATATGAGTTGGGAAATTGTGTTAGATGTAAATATAAACGGAATATAATGATTTGCAAATCATTTTCAACCAATATTCAGTTGAATATGCTACAAAGACAACATATTGGATGTTAAAACTGATAAAACATTATTTTTTTTTTTTGCAAATCATTAACTTTAGAATTTGATGCCAGCAACACGTGACAAGAAGTTGGGAAAGGTGGCAATAAATACTGATAAAGTTGAGGAATGCTCATCAAACATTTATTTGGAACATCCCACAGGTGTGCAGGCTAATTTGGAACAGGTGGGTGCCATGATTGGGTATAAAAACAGCTTCCCAAAAAAATGTTCAGTCTTTCACAAGAAAGGATGGGGCGGGGTACCCCCCTTTGTCCACAACTGCGTGAGCAAATAGTCAAACAGTTTAAGAACAACGTTTCTCAAAGTGCAATTGCAAGAAATTTAGGGATTTCAACATCTACGGTCCATAATATCATCAAAAGCTTCAGACAATCTGGAGAAATCACTCCACGTAAGCGGAATGGCCGGAAACCAACATTGAATGACGGTGACCTTCGATCCCTCAGACGGCACTGTATCAAAAACCGACATCAATCTCTAAAGGATATCTCCATATTGGCTCAGGAACACTTCAGAAAACCACTGTCACTAAATACAGTTGGTCGCTACATCAGTAAGGGCCAGTTAAAGCTCTATTATGCAAAGCGAAAGCCATTTATCAACGACATCCAGAATTGCCGCCGGCTTCTCTCGGCCCGAGATCATCTAAGATGGACCGATGCAAAGTGGAAAAGTGTACTGTGGTCTGACGAGTCCACATTTCAAATTTTTTGGGGAAATATTGGACATCGTGTCATCCAGACCAAAGGGGAAGCGAACCATCCACACTGTTATCGAGGCAATGTTCAAAAGACAGCATCTGTGATGGTATGGGAGTGCATTAGTGCCCAAGGCATGGGTAACTTACACATCTGTGAAGGCACCATTAATGTTGTAAGGTACTGCGATGAGGTGGCAACTTGTCCAGGGTGTACCCCGCCTTCCGCCCGATTGTAGCTGAGATAGGCGCCAGCGCCCCCCGTGACCCCGAAAGGGAATAAGCGGTAGAAAATTGATGGATGGATGGATGGTACATACAGGTTTTGGAACAACATATGCTGCCATCTAAGCGCCGTCTTTTTCATGGACGCCCCTGCTTATTTCAGCAAGACAATGCCAAGCCACATTCAGCACGTGTTAGTTACAACAGCGTGGCTTCCTAAAAAAAGAGTGCGGGTACTATATATATATATATATATATATATATATATATTTATATGTAGTATATGTAGTGGGTAGAGCGGCTGTGCCAGAAACCTGAGGGTTGCAGGTTCGCTTCCCACCTATTGACATCAGAATCGCTGCCGTTGTGTCCTTGGGCAGGACACTTCACCCTTGCCCCCGGTGCTGCTCACACCGGTGAACGAATGATTGGTGGTGGTCGGAGGGGCCGTAGGCGCAAACTGACAGCCACGCTTCCGTCAATCTACCCCAGGGCAGCTGTGGCTACAAATGTAGCTTACCACAACCAGGTGTGAATGAATGATGGGTTCCCACTTCTCTGTGAGCGCTTTGAGTATCTAACAATAGAAAAGCGCAATATATATATATATATATATATATATATATATATATATGTGTGTATATATAATTGTTGTATTTATTTGTTTTCCTGATAAGAGCCCCTGAATCGTAATCACAACATGAGGTGCTCAAAGATTCCCACCCCTACCGCCTTCCCTTAATGCTAATATCTGTAGGTTTACGTAAGCAAGCGTCATCGTTAAATGCTGATATTTATTAAATGATTAAGCTTAAAACATGGAAGAAAGCACAAAATAATGTACATTGTAGCAAGTTTATCCTAAAACATTTTTGTGGCCAACATATACAGGTTCAAACCTTTATTCCTATACAATACAATTGTTTTATTTTATTGTACTTTTTCCGAGGAGAAAATCAACAATGTGGAATACACAAGAAATTCTCAATTTATTTGCAAATGCTCACAATTAGAACATATTTGTGGCTAAATGATAATGCTACGCATGCTATAAATGATGACATTGAAGAAGTCTCCAATTGAATTTGAATATAAAATATAGACGTGTCCATGTCACAGGAGAACTTTCTGTCCAGTCCAGTTTCCCTGTGGGAAGGTTACCCCCACACGCTGATGCCGTGAGTTGTCACACTTACACAAACACTCACAATGAAAGCAAGCATTCCAAATGTAAATGTGTCATAATTTTTGCAGGTTCCAGATGAAGTTTTACTACATTTGTCAGATTGGCTACTGGCTTCACGCCCTCCCCGAGCTTTACTTCCAGAAGACAAAGAAGGTAATGGCCACAACTTTAGGTACACTCACACATTCTGATTACTGGTAGATATTTCAGTTTTATTTAGGATAGCTCCTTGAGATGCAGCATTTTGTTTTCAGAGTGGTCCCATACAAATACAGAACAACATAAAACATACATTCCAATAAAACACAAAACACTTCCATAGCACCCCGCATCACACCGGCTCACACAACTTTACATAAACCATTGCAATAGATTACAATACAATACAACATTAGTAGCAACAGAATACAACTTCAAAAACAACTTGTTTGCAAGTAGGAAAATACATTTGGTTTAAAGATTTAACACCCTGGACAAGTCGTCACCTACTTGCAGGGCTAAAAGTCTTAGAGAATAAGGAGCTGTACACTGACTCTAAAGTTCGATGTAAAGTGGAACATGTACTGAAAGTAGATGCATATAAAAAGAAACAAAAGTGAAAGTGAGTCCTCAATTTAGGATTAAGCCAAATAATAGTCTCATACATGACACAATGGTGAGTTTTGAATGAACACCTCAGGACAAATCTGCAGGAATAATTACATTAAATGCTGAGAGGGTTGAGGATAAAGTCAGTACTGTTTTGGTTAAACATCAGCATAATCACGTATTGGAAGTAACATGAGAATTTTTTTTTTTTATCTAGGAATGAAAAAGAATGGATGATTTGTACAGAGCCCCAACAGCCACACATTTTTTTTACAAATAAAATCAGTATTTGAATACATAAACTCACTCTAGTGGAGTTCCAGCATTAACATTAATATGGAACTCCGGTAAATGAGATAAACTCACGTGATTTTTTTTCATACTAAGAACAAGCCTGTTATCAAAAAATTGTTGTACGGTATTGAAATCTTGTTGCAAATTATGTTTCATCAGAATTGATATGGCTGACACATGAGGATTGTTCCGGGTAAATTTCTACCATATAAGAATAATCCACTGATGTCACAACCAGCGAAAATGTCACATCTGGCGCAAAGTCCAAAAAAGTCCAGATTTACAACTTAAACAAGTTGAAAAACTTACTTTGGTGTTACCATTTAGTGGTCAATTGTACGGAATATGTACTGTACTGTGCAATCTACTAATAAAAGTTTCAAAGGCTCGTTTGAATGAGAGTATGATGGAAACCAAGATTGTTTTATAAATATCTCAGCCATTCCTCCACAGTTTGATTTAACATTTTTGGGACTGATGCATATCCCAAATACCTATAAGCAGGTTCCATCAGCTAGGAAAAGTTGGTTTTGCACAATAGGTCACATTTGATCTGAGCCGAGGATGTCGTTGTGCCTTTGTGCAGCCCTTTGTGACACTCGTGATTTAGGGCTATAATGTATAAGTAAACATTGATTGATGATTAATTGATTGATTGATTGATTTAACTCTGATGCCTCTCATGTGAGCATGGTTGATTATTACATTAGTTGCTTCACAACAAAAGAAGTTCCAAGTAGACGTAGGAAATTAATTCAAGTCTCCCAAATTATTATTGACCACATCACTTTATGAGGTCACATTATGTTTTTTTACACGGTCTAATTTTTGTATATATTAGGGAAGATCGGGCCATTTAAATTTTCCAAACACTATATCAGGCGGTGATCACTAAAGCAGTCAGACATTAAACCAGATTTGATAATCCTCTCAGGGTTAGTAACAAGTATCCAGTCTATTAATGATACAGATCGGGGATCAACTTAAGTACAGTAGGTTCATATATTAAATGGGTGAAATTTGCACCATGAAATGTTTGTTTTTATTAAAAACACTCAAAATGATCAATTCATTACATTTCTTAAAATACTTAATAGTTGATAGTATAAACTTGGTAGAGTCAGCTGGGGCTGAGGAAGGTCTATAAAGGGTAATGGTACCAATATTTAATATTTTATTTTCATGCTAATTGATACTTGTAAAAGATTCAAAATTAACTGATTGGACTTCTGAAATTATGCATTTTGATTTAAGATGAGAAACTACAGAAATTACCACCCAGCTTCCTTTTGAGCCCCCGTCAGCTCGGTAAAGTACAAAGTTGTCTATCTTCAACTCATCTTAAAACGATATCATGCAGCCATGTCTCAGAAAGAGTAATGAGTTAGCCCAAGTCCTAAAAAATCAATTGGTGCAAGGCTCCTGATATTATGATTAATAATAACCCTTTCAAATGATAAATTGTACTATATAAAATAGAAATTGTAAATAAAAAAGTACGGGTTTGGGAAATGGGTAGCTGGGGATGGTAAGAGGGGAAAAAAGCAGACATTTACAGACACAAAAAAAGAAACAGAGAAACAGACAAACGCATACATTCATACAAAAAGAGGGAAATTAACTACCACATGCTCTGTGTACATAAACATTTTCTTTAGAAGGGGGCCAACAAAGCATAGCCCGCCAAGCAACAAAAATCAGCAGAAATCTACAGAGCACATAGAATGCACATAGGTAAACCCTAAAACAAAACATAGCATATTAAGCAAAGTCAAGGATGACAGCAAAAAAGTGTCCTGAAAAACAGGTATTACGACAATTTCTTCCAGTACGTCACTTGAAATAAATAAAACAGTTCAAAGTGTTTAAGAGGTAGCAACAGAAAAGGAGAATGCAGAAATAATAGTCAATGTAGGTCCCTTAACGATGCTCGAGAAAAACAGTCCACTAAATAAACAAAGATAGGAGTAATGGATCTACTCACAACCCATTCACGGAGAAGAGATTGGAAACGGTCGTGAAGATTTTCAGCCTCCTCTGAAGATTGGAACATATTTGATTTCCCTTCCATTACTCTCAGCGTACAGGGATACAGCAAAGAATATTTAAAGTCGGCAGGACAAAGTCTGTTTTTAACGGAGTCAACCTCACGCTGTTTGTGAATGAGGGCGGCATTGAAGTCAGGAAATATCTGGTTCCTGGGCACCCTTATGCATAAGATCGCCTTTCAGATGATCTGTTTGTTTGGAACATCTAGAGAACGACTGCAAGTGCCGTTGTACAATTGTCTATGCCAAGGAGTGGAGGAATTAAGTCAATGATAAAAGCTATCATGTTCTTTCCTTCACTTCGCTCAGGAATACCTATGAAACAAAGGTTTTGAAGAAGGGCTTCTGTTCTCAGGATCGTCAGCCTTTTCTTTTTCCAAAGGAGCCATACGCTTAATTAGGTCAGCGATGTTGTCTTCATTAGAAGCTGTCCAATGTTCAAGCACGACCATGTGATCATTCAAAGTTCATAAAGCTTCTTTGTATTGTTCAGTCCAGCTTGAATAGTCTATATTTTTCAAAAAAAATGAGACATTAGTTCAGCTTTGATACTCTGAATTGTGTCACAAAGCACACACTTTTATAAAGTTTCAAAGCTGAATTAATGTCTATGAAATAGTGTATTATATTTGACAATTTATGTAAAGATTTGTATTTACTGTGAATAATCAGGTATGAAAATAAGCAAAAAGGCTACATTGACCACTAAAATTCAGTTCAATCCAATATGTTCAATAGTCATGTGTTTATATCCCAGATAATGTCCAACGTTCTTAAAGAAAGGTAAAACAAATAGGTTGATAGGTCCAATGGGTCGAAATAAAATGTATCGCTTAGCGCAGTGAAAGTAACTAAAAACTGCGATGCTGCTTCAACATTAATTTAGAAAGTTAACAAAACACAAATAGGCAAAAATGTAAAAAAACAAATGCTTTTAGATCCTACATCCTATAGGGATACTGTACTTGTTCCTAGGATTTTACCTATTGTTCACAATCATTATGAAATATTTAACGACTGATGTATTTTTTTAATGCATTCCAACTCGTAAATTAAAATCCATTTACGACAGACACAATGGGAGGTCCTCTATTTCGCCCATAAAACTCAATAAATAAGTAACCAAAAACCGCTAACAAAACTCCATTTACATTTTGTGACTTGAATATTAAGTATTAGTGAAATTGTTATTATAAGCGCTAAGGCAGACAAACTATAGAGGCATTGTGATTACAAGATTATGTGCCAATGTTTTCATCATTGACTGGCCAGCTGCCTCCTCGCTTCCCTCGCTTATTCTTAATCATAAACCATGCCTCTCACCTGAATAGTAGCAGGGCGAGAACGTATTCGAACATGTTGGTACACTTTTGCATCCAATTTAGACCTGGCAATGGTAAGATTGACACAGAAAGACCTTGGTCTGCGCATGGTTCTACTAATTTTTCTTCATGAGGATTAGGAGTCATTCTTCATTTAAACGGGACTGTAATAACATTCTGTCAAGTCGGCATTCTAATGACACCAGACATTGCACAGGAAGTGCAATGTCATGAAGTCTCCAGAGAGTAGTAATCAGTAAGCAAACACCTACAGAGCATGTTAACCACAACGATGATCAGCTACTAAAGTGACCTTTTGCCATAAGCATGTGGCGTAGGGGCCCTAAACAACCGAATAGAGTGCTTAAAAATGCTAAATTAATGCATCTCTGATGTTGCTGTATTTTTGGAGTCTTGTGAATGAGTAATTGTTTACATACAACAGTGGTGAGCAGACCAGCCCCTTTCACAAAGCCTATGGAAGATTATTTTCCTTGCCTCCGTTCTGTATAAACCGCACAATTTTCCTGGATTTTTGGGTACTGATGTGAAGTTTAACCAGAATAAACATATTGCAGGATGAGGAGTCGGTGTGTTAAAGTGTACAAAGTTGTGACAATGTCCCGTTAAGCTTGGTTTTCTTCAGAGGCACAATTCTTGATCTTCTGTTACGGCTGTGATGCAGCTATTTTGTGGCGTTTCTGCATGAAAGAGGCTTGTGATTTCATCCATCCATTTTCTACTGTTTGTCCCTCTCAGTGAAGTGAAGCGAATTATATTTATATAGCGCTTTTTCTCTAGTGACTCTAGGCGCTTTACAAAGTGAAACCCAATATCTAATTGTTTACATATAAACCAGTGTGGGTGGCACTGGGAGAAGATGGGTAAAGTGTCTTGCCCAAGGACACAACGGCAGTGACTAGGTTGGCAGAAGCGGGAATCGAACCTGCAACCCTCAAGTTGCTGGCACGGCCGCTCTACCAACTGAGCTATACCGCCCCTCAGGGTTGTGGGGGTGCTGGAGGCGGGGTACACCCCGGGACAAGAATATTATTTAAAATACAAACATTTTTATATATTGTATATATGATATAAAAATATAATATATCAGTATATATCATATAATGTACATATATTAAGTAAATATTACATATGTTATATTTTATATTGCTATTACACTACATTTTTGTCTATTTTATACCTGCATTGTCCTTTCCATCCTTACACTTTCCATCCTTTATAACAGAGGTACTCTGCTGAACAATTTCCCTTGTGGATCATTTAAGTTTGTCTAAGTCTAAGAACAATAATAAACATTGTCCGCCTTTTCTAATGCTTTACAGTGGGGATATTCAACTACAAACCCTGTTTCCATATGAGTTAGGAAATTGTATTAGATGTAAATATAAATTGAATACTATGATTTGCAAATTGTTTTCAACCCATATTCAGTTGAATATGCTACAAAGACAACATATTTGATGTTCAAACTGATAAACTTTTTTTTTTTTTGCAAATAATCATTAACTTTAGAATTTGATAGCAGCAACACGTGACAAAGAAGTTGGGAAAAGTGGCAATAAATACTGATTACGTTGAGGAATGCTCATCAAACACTTATTTGGAACATCCCACAGGTGTGCAGGCTAATTGAGAACAGGTGGGTGCCATGATTGGGTATAAAAGCAGCTTCCATGAAATGCTAAGTAATTCACAAACAAGGATGGGGCGAGGGTCACCAATTTGTAAGCAAATTGTCGAACAGTTTTAGAACAACATTTCTCAACGAGCTATTGCAAGGAATTTAGGGATTTTACAATTTACGGTCCTTAAAATCATCAAAAGGTTCAGAGAATCTGGAGAAATCACTGCACGTAAGCGATGATATTACGGACCTTTGACCCCTCAGGCGGTACTGCATCAAAAACCGACATCAGTGTGTAAAGGATATCACCACATGGGCTCATGAACACTTCATAGAACCACTGTCAGTAACTACGGTTGGTCGCTACATCTGTAAGTGCAAGTTAAAGCTCTACTATGCAAAGCGAAAGCCATTTATCAACAACTCGCTGGGCCCGAGCTCATCTAAGATGGACTGATGCAAAGTGGAAAAGTGTTCTTTGGTCTGACGAGTCCACATTTCAAATTATATTTGGAAACTGTGGACGTGGTGTCCTCCGTAACAAAGAGGAAAATAACCATCCGGATTGTTAATAGGCGAAAAAATCAAAAGCCAGCATCTGTGATGGTATTCGGGGTGTATTAGTGCCCAAGGCATAGGTAACTTACACATCTGTGAAGGCACCATTAATGCTGAAAGGTCCATACAGGTTTTGGAGCAACATATGTTGTCATCCAAGCAACATATGTTGTCATCCAAGCAACATTATCATTGACGCACCTGCTTATTTCAGCAAAACAATGCCAAACCACGTGTTACAACAGCGTGGCTTCGTAGTAAAAGAGTGCGGGTACTTTCCTGGCCCGCCTGCAGTCCAGACATGTATCCCATCAAAAATGTGTGGCGCATTATGAAGCCTAAAATACGACAACAAGACCCCGGACTGTTGAACAACTTTAGCTGTACATCAAGCAAGAATGGTAAAGAATTCCACTTTCAAAGCTTCAACAATTAGTTTCCTCAGTTCCCAAACGTTTATTGAGTGTTGTTAAAAGGAAATGAGATGTAACACAGTGGTGAACATGCCTTTTCCCAACTACTTTGGCACGTGTTGCAGCCATGAAATTCAAAGTTAATTATTATTTGCAAAAAAAAATAAAGTTTATGAGTTTCAACATCAAATATCTTGTCCTTGTAGTGCATTCAATTGAATGTGGGTTGAAAAGGATTTGCAAATCATTGTATTCTGTTTATATTTACATCTCACAAGTTTTTTTAAACTGAACTTGCGGGCCACCAGCCGAATAGCCCAAATGATGAAAAAGAGAGGACCTAAAATGGAACATTGAGGAACACCACTAGTATAACTACAGAAGTTGAAGAAATGACTACTGATTGCATATGAAGTAAACAAGCTACATCAACAATTTGGTTACACTATCCATTTCCAAATTGCACCCAGGAAGTCATTTTGGCTTGTAGCTTGTTTCCATCATTTTCTACCGCTTGTCCCTTTTGGGGTGGCGGGGGGTTTCTTTTTATATTAATTAGATGTTATACTATTTTTCTTTGTCACTTCACCTGTAACACAAAAGTACGTTTTTAGTTTAGTGGCAAGTTGAAGTTGTTCAATGCTTCCTAGTCAGTGGGCTAAAATTGAGACGTTGTCTTCCAGCCTGTGTTTGGATCCCGAGGTTACTTCCTGCCTCACCTCCTTGGTTCTGCAGCATTGTTTCCAAAGAAACCCAGCCTCCCTGCCTTCTCAATTCCAGGCCTTGTTGTGTAAATATTTGGCCCTTTGTGTTTACCGTGTAGGAGGACATTCCGCGCCAGCTGGTGTACATATTCCTCTACCTGGTCCACATCGCGGGCGCCTACATCCTCAAGTAAGAGTCTGGGAAGAAAGCGACAACAATGCCGTGTTGCGTTTGCAAAACAATCCTCATGCGTGGTTTCTTTCCTGCAGTCTGAACCGCCTGGGTCTGGTCCTGCTGGTGTTGCACTACTTTGTGGAGCTTCTCTTCCACGTCTCGCGCCTCATCTATTTCAGTAACGAGAACAGACAAATGGGGTAAGATCACTCGGAAGTCCTCACCTTGTAAAATGAGTTTGGAAAGTGAATTTTTTTTACTGGTACTCGTTTTGAAAAGTAAATGATTTCATTATGAATAAGCTATGTTGTTACCCTACTAATCGCAGTGTTCTGTAACGCTTGTATTCATGTGAAAGATTATTTCAAAAGAGGGACAAACAGACTTGTTATGCACATCCAGGAGTTGCATGAATTCCAGGAGGTTGCATGTTTTGCCAGAACCCTGGATCGTTTTTTAAAGCAAGCAACAAACGCGTTGTCTATCCACAGTGTAGAGCCTCCTCTAAGATACTAATCCTCACTGGTATGGCGGAAAGTAAACTTAAGTTTCCTCCAAATATCATTATCACTGAAGGATTATAGGAAAACGAATGGCTAAGCATGCTTCACACACACACGCTAACAAGCTAATCGCTAAAGCGTCAATCTAAAGTAGGAGTAATTGATCCAGATGTCGATAATATTACACCTATTGGAGCACAGGTGTTAAACTCGAAATTCACTGTAACAAGTGCCCCTTTGATGGCAACCATGACTGCTATGTGGTTCTTAACTAAAACAAGTTTGACACCATTGTTTGCAGTATCAGTAAGTGACAAGTTCAATGTTTTTCTTTTTCTTGTTCTTATTATTAAAACATTGTTACTTTGGTCAGTTTTGTTCCAGTTAACAAACTTGGTGACTAAATCCCTGGATACAGGAAGTCTTTGAACAAATAAAACTAATCATATAAAGGGAAGCCAATAGTTTTCTTTTATTTAGTTATTGCACACTTATACATAAAGAAATGCACATTTAATAT